>NC_066396.1:75801468-75851468 GCF_013377495.2 Cygnus atratus
ATGTGTTCACATGTAAGATGTTTTTAGTTTCTCAGTTTTATTTTATGTTTTTGTTTACTTGCTTGTTTTGATTGTAAGTTTGAAAACCACCTCCACCACCAACATAAAATGTTTACGTAAAAGATAAATGAAAACTTCATTGTTTACCATAATTTGATATTTTTTTCCTCCCCCCTGAAATAATATTTCCTGGACTATCGTGACTTCTCATCAAACAGGGTGCAGCAAGAGCACACTCATGCTTTGCTCTTTGTCCGACTGTGCAGACCCTTCCTTTTTGACAGCAATTATTGGCTAGCCACCTCGTCCAAGCCAGCAGCAATGCACTTGTGTAGGGACGCATTATAGCAGGGCCATAGGACATTTGCTATCAGAAGCTGTGTCCATTCAGGACAGGATGCCTTCACCCGGTCTACTGTGTCTGAGTCTATCTTGGCATTCTGTAATCTGGTTTGGGGCTCCTCAGGACACAAAAGCAAGCTCCAGCAGAGGCCACAAAGTGGATCGTGCGGTTCGGAAGACACGGTGCCCAGGGAGGATGGATAGAGCTGCATTTATTTCAGGCCTGGAGAAACAAAGACCAAATGGGAGATCTTATTGTTGTCTACAGCTAAGGAATTGTTATTTTCTCCAAACTAATGATCCCAGATTTACAAAAAATTATTCAAGGACTGAGAGCCGCATGTGGAATCTGTACTGAACAGCCCTTACCAGATTTTTCATGCCATTATTCCATGAGGTCGCCTTAACTGTTAGCTTCCAAACAATCCTGAGGCAAGCTCAGGTGTTTCACACTCGGTGGATTAAGGTACTAGACTGTACATGAGCTGCATTTCATCTCTGACTGGAGTTTGTGTTGGAGTCTTTGTCTCTGTTTTCCTTTCACTCTTGTCCTTTCCTTGCACTCTGTCCATCCTCACTTCAGATGTAAGCTATTCAGAGTAAGTGACACTTCTTCTAAAACACTTTTTGTGTGCCCTTACTGCATCACAGGCTTTGTTGATGTAAAAGCAGCAGAGACAAGAAAGGCCTCCATAAAATTATTATTCTTTCTGATGCAGAGAACTCTTTCATTAAACAGGATGATTGGATCCAGTATACCATATTAAATCAAACATCCTTGCATTTTAATTGACTCATATTCATGAGCTAATGTAAAATAAACACTGAATGATGCTGAAAAATACATCATATTCTAATTATTGTAAGGAACAAATGCTTTTCAATTAACTGACCAGCTATGTATCTCCCTTTAAAAATTTTCTCTTTTTTTTCCAATAATTCAGTCATTTACATAGATTTGAGATCTCCCTTTACTTTTTTTTTATTATTATTTTTATTATTTTTTTCCAATAATTCAGTCATTTATAGATTCACAGAATGGCCTGGGTTGGAAAGGACCTTAAAGATCATCTAGTTCCAACCCTGCTGACATAGGCAGGGATGCCAGCCACTAGATCAGGTTGTCCAAAGCCCCATCCAACCTGGCCTTAAGCACTTCCAGGGATGGGGCATCCACAGTCTCTCTGGGAAACCAGTTCCAGTGCCTCACCACCCTTACAGTGAAGAATTTCTTCCTAACTTCTAAACTAAATCTTCCCTCTTTTAGTTTAAAAAAATCCCCCCTTGTCCTATAATTATCTACCAGAGTAAAGAGTCCTTCTCTATCCTTTTATAAGACCCTTTAAGTATTGAAAAGCTGAAAGGAGGTCTCCCCTAGAGGCTTCTCTTCTTTAAGCTGAGAATCCCCAGCTCTCTCAGCCTTCTTCTTAGGATAGGTGTTCCATCCCTCTGATCACCTTTGTAGCCCTCCTCTGGACTCACTCTAACAGCCCACATCTTTCTTGTGGCTGGGGGGGACCGGATGCAGCACTCCTAGCTGGGACTTCATGACCGCAGAGCAGAGGGGGACAATCACCTCCCTCGACCTGCTGGTCACACCTCTTTTAATACAGCCCAGGATTCCAGTTGGCTTTCTGTGCTGCAAGTGCCTCACTGTTGGCTCATGTATGCGCTTTTCAATCTCAACATAATCTATTATGTAGAGATGAGATATTTTTTATACTAGAAAATAAGATAAACTTTGTTGCAGAATGCTGTCCATAAAACAAGTAGAGAACTGTGACTTTTCTAGTTTTGTTGCAGGAATCTTTTTACCAAGGTTCTTCTGATGGTAAGCTTAAAAAATACATGAAAACAGAATACTTTGAATCCATGACCTATAGTACTTTAGTGCTGACACTTCAGACCTTCTGACTTCTTCATCTAAATTTTTGATAGAGAGAAAGGGCTGCTGAATCAGACCAGCTCCTCTGTGTGAACCACTGGAGTTCAGCAATTCCCTGGTATGAACCATCATGCCTGGACAGTTGTCTCTTTGGAGCATTGATACAGTGCAATGCAGCAATGATCATAGCTTGTTTGCAGAGAGCCAACATGGATATTGGATATTAGGTAATTAAAAAAAAATTAAATAGAGTCACAAGAAGAAAAAGCACCACAAAGCATCTAGCACCACATCTAGTTGGCCAAAACCCAACTAGAGTTGAAGCTGGCCATGTCTGTGGGAGACAATAAAAAAGGTTTTTTTAGATATGTGAACAGAAAAAGGAGAACCAAAGAAAACATAGGTCCGCTACTAGATTGGGAGGGTCTCCTCACAGACAATGACATAGGCAAAGCAAATACGTTTAATGCCTTCTTCGCCTCTGTCTTCAACGCTGATGTGGGCTTCGGGACCCAGGGTACCCTGAGCTGGAGGACCATGACGGTGGGAATGACAAACTCCCAACCGACCCTGAACATGTGCAGGATTTGCTGCTCCACTGGACCATACAAGTCCATTGGGTCCGGATGGGATTCATCCCAGGGTGCTTAAAGAGCTGGCAGACGTCATCGCGGGACCTCTCTCAATTATTTTTCAATGATCTTGGGAATCTGGAGAGGTCCCATTGGACTGGAAGCTGGCAAATGTTGTGCCAATTTTCAAGAAGGGTAAGAAAGAAGACCCTAGCAATACAGGCCTGTCAGTCTCATGGGCAGTGCCTGGTAAAATTATGGAGAGGATGATCCTTGAAAGTTATTTGAAGCGCACCTGGGGGACAATGCAGTCATTGGTCCCAGCCCACATGGGTTCATGAGGGGTAGGTCCTGCCTAACAAATTTGATTTCCTTTTATGATAAGATCACCCATCTAGTCGATCAAGGGAAACCAGCTGATGTGATCTTTTTGGACTTCAGCAAAGCTTTTGACACGGTTTCCCATAGGACCCTACTGGACAAAATGTCCAGCATACAACTTAACAAAAACATCATACGATGGGTGAGCAATTGGCTGACAGGCAGGGCTCAAAGGGTTGTGGTAAATGGGGCCATCTGGCTGGAGGATGGTCACCAGTGGGGTCCCTCAAGGCTCCATTTTAGGGCCAGTCCTCTTCAATGTTTTTATAAATGATTTGGATGTAGGACTAGAAGGTGTTTGGAGCAAATTTGCCGATGACACTAAACTTGGAGGAGTTGTGGACGCAGATGAGGGTGGAAAGGCCTTGCAGAGAAATCTGGACAGATTGGAGAGCTGGGCGATCACCAACCACATGAAGTTTAACAAAAGCAAGTGCCAGGTCCTGCACCTGGGACGGGGCAACCCTGGCTATACATACAGACTGGGCGATGAGATGCTGGCGAGCAGCCCTGCAGAGAGGGATCTGGGGGTTGTGGTTGACAGCAAGTTGAATATGAGCCAGCAGTGTGCCCTGGCAGCCAGGAGGGCCAACCGTATCCTGGGGTGCATCAAGCACAGCATTGCTAGTCAGTCGAGGGAAGTGATTGTCCCGCTCTACTCCGCACTGGTGCGGCCTCACCTCGAGTACTGTGTGCAGTTCTGGGCACCACAGTACAAAAAGGACATTAAACTGTTGGAGAGTGTCCAGAGGAGGGCAACGAAGATGGTGAAGGGCCTAGAGGGTAAGATGTATCAGGAGCGGCTGAGGTTACTAGGCCTGTTCAGCCTGGAGAAGAGGAGGCTGAGGGGGGACCTCATCGCAGTCTACAACTTCCTCATGAGAGGGAGTGGAGAGGCAGATGACCTATTCTCTGTTATCACCAGTGACAGGACCCGTGGGAACGGTGTGAAGCTGAGGCAGGGGAAGTTTAGGCTGGACATCAGGAAGAGGTTCTTCACCGAGAGGGTGGTCGCACACTGGAACAGGCTCCCCAGTGACGTAGTCACTGCACCAAGCCTGTCTGAATTTAGAGATTGGACTGTGCACTTAGTCACATGGTCTAAACTTTTGGGCAGACCTGTGCAGTGCCAGGAGTTGCACTTGATGATCCTTATGGGTCCCTTCCAACTTGGGATATTCTATGATTCTATGTGTGTGGTTTAGCCCGGTGGCAGCCAAACACCACACAGCCGTTCGCTTCACCCTCCCCCTCCCTCTCCGGGATGGGGGAGAGAAACGGGAAAGTGAAGCCTGTGAGTTGAGATAAAGGACAGTTTATTAAGACAGGGAAAAGAATAAACACTAATAATAATAATAATAATAGTATATAGTAATAATGTGTACGAATAAGTGATGCACAATGCAATTGCTCACCACCCTGTTGACCCGATGCCCAGCCTATCCCCGAGCAGAGCCGGCCCCCCCCCCACCCGGCTAGCCACCCCTATAATTGTTCAGCATGACGTCAGATGGTATTGGAATACCCCTTTGGCCAGTTTGGGTCAGCTGTCCTGGGTCTGTCCCCTCCCAGCTCCTGCTGCATCCCTAGCCTGCCTCGCTAGCAGGACAGAGCGAGAAGCTGAAAAAGCCCTTGGCTTGGTGTAAGCACTGCTCTACAACAATTAAAACATCAGCATGTTATCAGCGCTCTTCTCATTCTAATCCCCAAACATAGCACCCTGCCAGCTACTAGGAGGAAAATTAACTCTGTCCTACCTGAAACCAGGGACAGATATCCACCCCTTATTTCCGTACATTTATGTCATGCTCAGGTTACACTCTTTCCAATACCTTCTAATTAATCCACCATTTTCATCTATTATATATAGCAACCATGGTAGTGATGACATACAGTGTTATATGATAATTACCATACTACAATTCAACTCATGGCTATTCTCACCCAATATTAGGTCCCCTTGAGGTACACACCGAACCTCCCCATTCTTTGCATTACCCACCAAGTGCATCCAGGTCCCTGGGCAAAAGCAATCCCACGAATGGGCTTGCCTTTTCCTGAGGCAGGAGTAGCCCAGACTGTCTTACCCAGCATGTTTCTTACGTGCACTACAGGAACTTTATCCCCTTCTACAGTGCGTAACAGGTTTGATTGGGCAGGTCCAGCTCGGTCGGCAGATCCTCTAGTAATTGACTAACCAGGTGGCCTTTGCCAAATGTGTTTCCCAATTTTTGAATGTCCCAGCACCCATTGCTTTCAGTGTAGTCTTTAACAGTCCTTGTATTGTTCAACTTTCTCGGAGGCTGGTGACATGATAGGGGATGTGATACACCCACTCAATACCATGTTCTTTGGCCCAAGTGTCCTATAAGGTTGTTTCGGAAATGAGTTCCCATTGTCTGACTCAATTCTTTCTGGGGTGCCATGTCACCAACTAGGACTGCTGTTCAAGGCCCAGGATAGTGTTCCGGGCGGTGGCATGGGGCACAGGAATATGTTTCCAGCCATCCGGTGGTTGCTTCCACCATTGTAAGTACGTGGCGCTTGCCGTTGCGGGTTTGGGGGAGTGTGATGTAATCAATCTGCCAGGCCTCTCCATATTTGTATTTCAGCCATCGTCCTCCTACCAGAGAGGCTTTGACCGTTTGGCTTGTTTAATTGCAGCACTATGTTTCACCATCATGAAAACCTGTGCTATAGTGTCCATGGTCAGGTCCACCCCTCGGTCACGAGCCCATCTGTATGTTGCATCTCTACTTGATGGCCTGAGGTGTCATGGGCCCATCGGGCTATAAATAATCACCTTTATGTTGCCAGTCCAGGTCCACCTGAGCCACTTCAATCTTAGCAGCCTGATCCACACTGCTGGTTGTTTGATGTTCTTCAGTAGCCGATTCTTGGGCACATGAGCATCTACATGGCGTACCTTACAACCAGGTTCTCTACCCGGGCAGCAATATCTTGCCCACAATGCAGCAGCCCCGATGGGTTTGCCCCGGCATTCCAGTTGTTCTGCTTCCATTGCTGTAGCCACCCCCACAGGGCATTTGCTACCATCCATGAATCAGTATAGAGATAGAGAACTGGCCACTTTTCCTCGTTCAGCAATATCTAAGGCCAGCTGAATGCTATTCACTTCTGCAAACTGACTCGATTCACCCCTTCTCCCTCAGCAGCTTCCTGCAACTCGTCGTGTAGGACTCCATACAGCAGCTTTCCATCTCCGATGCTTTCCCACAATACGACAGGACCCATCAGTGAACAGGGCATATTTCATTCTCATTTTCTGGTAGCCTTGTTGTACCGTGGGGCTTCTTCAGCACGGACCTACCTCCTCCTCTGATGATATCCCAAAGTACTTGCCTTCTGGCCAGTCCATAATCACTTCCGGGATTCCTGGGCGACTGGGGTTTCCTATTCGAGCCCGCTGAGTAATCAGTGCAACCACACTTTGCTCCATGTAGCATCAGTTGCATGATGTGTAGAGGGGACCCTTCCCTTTGAACATCCAACCCAGTACCGGCAGGTCGGGGTGCCAGGAGGAGCTGCGCTTCAGTACCGACCACTTCCGAAGCAGATCGAACTCCCTCATATGCTGCAATATCTCCTTTTCGGTTGGAGTATGGCGGGCCTCAGATCCTCTGTATCGCCGACTCCAAAACCCCAGGGGTCGACCTCGAGTTTCCCCAGGTTCTTTCTGCCAGAGGGCTCCAGGTGGGACCATTCTCCCTGGCTGCAGGTGTAGAGCACATTCTTTACATCTCTGGTCCTGTTCAGACTGGCCCAAGGGCTACTGCATGAACTATTTCCTGCTTAATTTGTTCAAAGGCTTGTCGTTGCTCAGGGCCCCATTCAAAAGCATTCTTCTTACGAGTTACTTGGTAGAGGCAGGGTTTACAATCAGACTGTAATTTGGAATATGCAATTCTCCAAAACCCCCACGACACCTAGGAAAGTTTGTGTTTCCTTTTTTGCTAGTTGGTGGAAGCACCATAGCTGTTATTTGTTGATCACATCCATTGGGATTTGACGACGTCCATCTTGCCATTTTATTCCTAAAACTGGATCTCTCGTGCAGGTCCTTTAACTTTATTTTGTTTTATGTCAAAAAACCGGCCTTCAGAAGGATTTGGACTATTTTCTTCCCTTTCTCGAAAACTTCCTCTGCAGTGTCACCCCACACGATGATGTCATCGATGTACTGCAGGGTGTTCAGGAGCCTCCCCCTGCTCCAGCGCAGACTGGATCAGTCCATGGCAAATGGTAGGGCTATGTTTCCACCCCTGGGGCAGCCGTTCCAAGTATATTGGACTCCCCCTCCAAGTGAAAGCAAACTGTGGCCTGCACTCTGCTGCTAGAGGGATGGAGAAAAATGCATTAGCAATATCAATTGTGCATACCAACTTGGCTGCCTTTGATTCCAGTTCGTACTGGAGTTCTAAGCATGTCCGGCACTGCAGCACTCAGTGGTGGCGTGACTTCGTTCAGGCCACGATAGTCCACTGTTAGTCTCCACTCACCATTAGACTTTCGCACTGGCCATATTGGGACTATTAAAAGGTGAATGGGTCTTGCTGATCACTCCTTGGCTCTCCAGTTGACGAATTAGCTCGTGGATGGGAATCAGGGAGTCTCGGTTGGTGCGATATTGCCGCCGGTGCACAGTTGTGGTAGCGATTGGCACTTGCTGTTCTTCAACCCTCAGCAGCCCCACAACAGAAGGGTCCTCTGAGAGACCGGGCAAGGTAGACAACTGTTTAATGTCCTCTGTCTCTAAGGCAGCTATGCCAAAAGCCCAGCGGAACCCTTTTGGGTCCTTGAAATATCCTCTTCTAAGATAGTCTATGCCAAGGATGCACGGAGCATCCGGGCCAGTCACAATACGGTGCTTTTGCCACTCATTTCCAGTTAGACTCACTTCAGCTTCCAATACAGTTAACTGCTGGGATCCCCCTGTCACGCCATAAATACAGATGGGCTCTGGCCCTTTACAGCTTGATGGCATTAGAGTACATTGTGCACCGGTGTCTACTAAAGCCTTATACTTCTGTGCGTCAGACGTGCCAGGCCATCGAATCCACACAGTCCAATAAACTCGGTTGCCCCCTGTTGTCCCTTTCCTCCCCCTGGCTGGAGGCAGGGCCCCTCTAGTCCTGGTCAGAATCTTCGTTTCTGTGTTTAAAAGACTGCCTGCTAGAAGTTGGAGCAGCAAACTTTTCAGAGAACCCCTTTCTCCCGATTGTTTTCTTTTGCAACTCACGTACCCGTGCCTCTAGGGTCTCAGTAGATTTTCCATCCCATTTTCTCATGTCCTCTCCATGGTCACGTAGGTAAAACCACAGGGTGGCGCGGGGTGTGTACCACCATATTGTCTTCTTTGCACGGATGCACGTTTACCCCTAATAGCCGAGACGCTGGTTTGTACAGGTGGGGAAGAAATACACTCTCTTTAAGTTGGTGGACCTCTTCAAAAAGTTTCTCCAAGTATTCTCTTTTAGTTGGTGGCCACTGGTTCGTTCAGGTGGGGGGAAATAAATTCTCTTTAAGTTGGTGGACCTCTTCAAAAAGTTTCTCCAAAGTATTCTCTTTTAGTTGGTGGACTGGTTTGTTCAGGTGGGGGGAAGATAAATTCTCTTTAAGTTGGTGGAACTCTTCAGAGAGTTTCTCCACAGCCGAGACGCAGGCCTGTAGGGAAGAGGAGAGATTTCCTTCGTACTCCGGAGTTGTTTAGCCATGTCACCCACTGTGGGATCTTCACCGTCTTTCCAGGTTATTATTGAATGTGCTGGCCCATGTGATGGTGCATTCTGTACAAACTTCCGCCATATGGGTCGAGTACACTGGACTTCATCTGGATCTGTGGATGTTTGTGCGTCGTCTAGGTCCTTATAAATTACTTCCCGTACGGCTAATTCCCTCAGGTACTGGATTCCCTTCTCCATGGTGGTCCACTTGACTGGTAGACATACAAGTTTCTTCCTTGTAGGGATACCTTCCTTCACAGCTAACAGGAGACGCCTCCAGAGGCTGTGAGATCGTGCTCCATCTCCAATTGCTTTGTCAATGCTTGCATCTCTAGCAAGGGATCCCAACCGCTTGGCTTCCCTGCCCTCTAATTCCACACCATTGGCTCCAGTGTCCCAGCACCGGAGCAGCCAGGTGACAAGCTGTTCACCTATACAGCGACCAAAATCTTTTCGCACATCTCGTAGCTCACGCTGGTATAGGGTTCGGGTAGTTACTGTTGATTTTCTGACATCCTCATCCTCATCTTCATCCTCCTGCACACTTGATGGCCCAGCCTCGTCTTCTCCACACCCAGACTTAGCAGAAGACTTTCTGCGTTCTAACGACCTGAGTCTCTATACAATTTTTTCACCTTTTCTACAGGGGCAACTTGCACTGCTACAGCTCGCCTCTCCGACCCAGCCACAGGGTCTGCCACAGGGGTTGGAATACCCTCTGCAGGGGCAACTTGCACTGCTACAGTTCGTTTCTCCGACCCAGCCACAGGAGTGGGAACGCTGCGGAGCTGGAACGGCTGCGGGCTGGAACCTGCGGGGAGCTGGAGCTGGGACGGCTGCGGGAGCTGGAGCTGGAACGGCTGCGGGAGCTGGAACGGCTGCGGGAGCTGGAGCCGGACGGCTGGGGAGCTGGAGCTGGAACGGCTGCGGGAGCTGGAGCTGGAACGGCTGCGGGAGCTGGAGGGACGGCTTGGGAGCTGGAGCTGGAATGGCTGCAGGAGCCGGGACTGGAACGGCCGCAGGGTCTGTCACTAGGTTGATAGTAGCATCAATTGCAGCTCGATAGGCACAAGCCAGATCCCAGCACGCCACAGTGATTTGTGTCACTTTGGAACTGCCGGTCATGACAGTCATGATTTTTCAAGCATTCTACCAGTTTTTTAGGATTTTGCAGTTGTTCAGGGTGAATGTCCAAAACACTGGAGGTGCCCACTGCTCTCTAGAAACCTGCCCATATCCTCCCACACTCCCTGCCACTCGCAAATATCCCGCCTCAAGACAGATCTCCGGATGAGATTCCTAAGTAGTTGTTTAACCTTAAACAAAACCTGAAGCGCATTCAAGAGACATAACAAGAAGAACATGCTGTCTGAGTATCCCAAGGATATTCAACATCTTGGAGAGCTACCGTAACTAGCTCGGGGATAAGAGGGTGGTGAAGGAGGAAGGGAGAGTGAACAGGTAGGAAAAAATATCTTCCCCTGTCCCCTCCACAGATTGACTCCCTGATGAAAAAAGGCAATAGGTGTAATTGCTAATAGTTTCTGAGATATGGTTTCCGAAGTATAGAGTCGACGACAGTGCTGAGTACAAATACCAGGTTAGAGTCATGACCAGGTATCTCATCATTTCATAAGCCATCGTTACACCACACAGTACCATAACAATCTTAAACCAGGGCCCGGAAAGTAAACAGCACGACAGGGAGCACATACAGAAAGTAACTTGCTATAAAACTCAATTTGGGAAACAGGCACAGCAGACTCGAGATTAAGGCAATCAACATTGTGACTAGCAACTATTAAGCAGGTCGAATACTTATACCAATTTTAGTTTAACACACTCTGGTCAAATCTGTCGATATCTCAACCCTTCAAGCCCCACGTTGGGCGCCAAATGGACTGTTGTGGTTTAGCCCGGCTGGCAGCCAAACACCACGCAGCCGTTCACTCACCCTCCCCCCTCCCTCTCCGGGTGGGGGAGAGAAACGGGAAAGTGAAGTCTGTGAGTTGAGATAAAGACAGTTTATTAAGACAGGGAAAAGAATAACAATAATAATAATATAATAATAATAGTATTAATAGTATAATGTGTATGAAATAAGTGATGCACAATGCAATTGCTCACCACCCTTGACCGATGCCCAGCCTATCCCCGAGCAGCCCGCCCCCTCCCCACCCCGGCTAGCCACCCCTATATATTGTTCAGCATGACGTCAGATGGTATGGAATACCTTTGGCCAGTTTGGGTCAGCTGTCTGGGTCTGTCCCCTCCCAGCTCCTGCTGCATCCCTAGCCTGCTCGCTAGCAGGACAGAGCGAGAAGCTGAAAAGTCCTTGGCTTGGTGTAAGCACTGCTCTACAACAATTAAAACATCAGAATGTTATCAGCGCTCTTCTCATTCTAATCCCAAAACATAGCACCCCTGCCAGCTACTAGGAGGAAAATTAACTCTAAACCAGGGGACACTATGATTCTATGATCTTACAAGGAAAATTCAGTTTGAAAATGAGGCTTTAGGAGGGGATGAATCTCAGACACTGTTGAGGTAAAAGAACTTGCCAGTCAAGTCTCAAGCAAAAAATAAATAAATAACATATAAAACACATTATTGACAGGCTACACTGCAGATGATATCTTCTATAGTTAATTTATATTAGATGAATGGTGGAGCAGAGATGAAATCCTTCTTTCAGAGTGAATAATTATTGAACAATAAACAAAATTAAGGCTTCTTCAGCCTTTTGTCTGCTCACGAAGTCTCTGTGTACTGTGATGTGAACCTTGTCCGCACATAACCTGGACATCTGTGATAAGCGGTCACATGGCACTGCTCATAGTCACACGTCACCACTAACAATCAAACGTTGATTTGCCTCTGTATAAGTCCGTTCTGCAGAGATATCTGAGATCATGCAGAGCAGTAGTGTTTTTGCTTTATCTTGGGGAGGACAGGAGGAGTTGAGGTTAATGAATTCACATCTCTTGTGCTGCTTTGGAACAACAGGCTGAAGGTGTAGATCTCAACTTCACGTGGAGGCTTATGAGGCTGCTGTGAGTTGCCATAGGTTGCCAGCAAGTTGCATCATTTGCAGGACAGCTCTCAGGAGAATCCTTACCTAAAAGCTTTCAGAAATTCATGGGGCATTTTGGGGCAGGTTATTGAATACTCTGGGAATAAGTCAAACCCCTGAGTTTGGATGTTGGTTGGAAAAGACGGCTTGCTGTCTGGGCTAAGGAAAGCAGCCTTCAAAATTCCACCTAAGTTCATCAGGTGTTTTTTCTGGCTTTCATTGGTGATACAATCAATCACACATGCTCTTGGTGGAACAGGAATTCCCCTTTGATATGCTTTATGCTCCCTGCAAGCTGAAGCAGTAGGAAATCATAAGGAGTGAAACCATTGCTGATGAAATTTTCATTTTGTGTAAGGGGTGAGGGTAGGGTCTGCATTTTCTGAAGAATAGTTCACCAGATTCTGAGCGGTGTTAACACCAACAGTTTCCTGTGAATTACACTTCTGACTGGTCCAGTGTTTAATATTAGTTAAGTGGGTCCTGAGCTGTTGAAAAAAATCTGCAGTCACATTTTCTGTTTTCATAGATGTTGCAGTTTTGAGAACAACTGCGAAACAAAAGAAACAGTTCCAAGATGACTTGAATAACTTCTTCAGGATAAGCATATGCATATATAATTACAAAGCGGATACATGAGATGCTGAAGTTGTGTATTCAAATCAAGAAATCCAGAAAGTGCAAAGCTAAAAGTACTGATTCTTCATTATCTTGCATGTTCCTATTGCCTGTTAACTTTGTTTCAAAGAAGACAGCACAATCTGTTTTAATCATCAGCAACTTCTGCATCCATTTTATCCGCATACTAAAACAAGGATATACTTGTATATAGTCTTTGACAAGAATGAATACTATCGCAGGTGGATAGCTCAGCTTTCCCAGCATATGGAAGTTCTGTGAATTGCAAAATATTGGAATTGGAGTGAATTACCTTTCATACACATAATCCCAGTCTTGAAGAGGATGTCATAATCATCAAAGGAAAGGAAAGTACATATAAAACAGAGATTAGTTACTCTTATTGTTGAAAACAATGTCAAAATTCCCACTGACTATAACATATGTAAAAGTGGACCTTCAGTTGTTTTCCTCTGAGAGAAGAATATACTAAAGAAGAAACAAAAATGGTTGAAAGAAAGCTTTAGACTGACGATGAAACTGAAGAAAGGGCTACCTATGTAAGATTTACAGCTTTGAATATCTGGAATTTGTATTGTGCTATACTTTTTCTTCCTCTGTAAACTAAAACAATCCATGCACGCCGAAGGCATCTGGTTTGCTTCTAGAAAGCCAGACAATCACCTATCCCTCTCAACCTATTCATAATGTAATGAAAATTGCCATTTTAAAAGTCTTGTAAAGAAATATTTTAAGCAACTACTTTTAAGACAAACTCTTCCTCCCACTCATGCATATGAGAGCAAAAAAAAGGGTATCCTAGAATGGGATGGTTTCTTGTCAAAACGATGAAGAGTGCCTGTCTATGACAGTGTTTAAGCACAGAATGAATAAACAGGTGAGCTTTTCCTAGTTATAATTGTGACAACATGTGATCTATGCCAGATTTTGTGCTCAGAAACTTGCTGAGAGGAAGGTGTCTTTGAATTGATATATTTTTTTTCCCAATTTTTTTTTTCCCCTAGTATGTTTTGAACCTCTTTTGAATCAATGTACATCCTTTGGCATTCATAGCAACCTGCAACAAAGAATGACAGTTCAGCTTGTGGTTTGCCACCATGTCCTCTTTGTGCTGAACCTGCCCCCTGCTAGCTCCTTGTTTCTTCTCTAAGATAAGACACTGAACAAATTTCCCCTGATTGTCTTTTCCATTGCAGTCACAGTCCCACTGCCACACACCTCCTCAACCACACTTCTTTCATTCATTTTCCTACAAGTTTGGGTCCCTCCCGCGGGATTGCCATCCTTCCTGAACTGAGGTCTGCGGGGGCTGCCCACAGGCAGCAGCTCTTCAGGAACTGCTCCCACATGGCTCCGTACCACAGGGTCCATCCATCCCCCAGGAGCAAACTGCTCCAGTACAGGTCCCCACCCCGGGGCGGAAGCTCCCCCCAGACCCCTGCTCCTCCATGGGCTACTCCCCACGGGCCTGCACCTCTGGTCCAGGGCCTGCTCCTGTGGGGCTCTCCATGGGCCGCAGCCTCCTCCAGGCCACCATCCACCTGCTCCACCGGGGCCTCCTCCACGGGCTGCAGCGTGGAGATCTGCTCCATGTGGGACCTATGGGCTGCAGGGGGACAGCCTGCTCCACCAGGGGCCTCCTCCACAGGCCGCAGGCAAACTTGTGCTGCGTGCCTGGGGCACCTCCTTCCCTCCCTCCTTATGCACTCACCTTGGGGTCTGCAGGGCTGCTTCTCTCTCATTTCTCACTCTTCTCTCCCAGCTGCCATTACACCCCCATTTTTCTCCTTTCTTAAACTCATTGTCCAAGAGGCACAACCAGCCTCACTCATAGCTCAGCTCTGGCCAGTGGCACATCCCTTTTTGAGACTGTCTGGAGCTAGCTTTTCTCTAACATGATGCAGCTGCTGGGCTCTGCTTACAGAGACCATCCCTGCAGCCCCTCTGTTACCAGAACCTTGCCACATAAGCCCAGAGGTTCTTCCTAGAAATAGTCTGAAATGCCAGATGCAGATTTTTTTCCATGTTCATTTTCTGTTCAAAGACTTCAGCAATAACAACCAGCACTCACTGTTGGAGTAATTCCCTCTGCAGGTATCAAAGCACTTTCCTGAAAGGACTTCACACAAGTGAAGCCTAATATCAGACTTAAAAGTGAAATAAGTAGACAGATGATTTGCAGACATGTCTGTGATCACTGTTGTGATGACTATTTATTCCATGTAACGTAACCGTTTAGTTTTATTGTTTGTGCATGGAATTGGCTTAGAGCGTGGGTCTGCAATTAATACCACTTACTGCAATTTGCGCAGGTGCAAGTCAAATGCCTGAAAGGTGGTACTGTACTTTTTTATTTTGTTTTCTTCCTTCTGACCTCCAGCTGGTATTGATGTTGTATTACAAAATCTGTGGCAGCACTGTGACAGGTTCATTTCAAGTCTCATGGCCCAGGCCCTAGAAGTCAAAGGCAGGGACTGGGAGAATGAAGAACTGCCCACTGTAGGAGACAATTAGGTTCAAGACTGGCTAAGGAACCTGAAGGTGCACATCTCCATGGACCTGTTGAGATATGTCCATGGGTCCTGAGGGAATTGCTGGATGTAGTTGCTAAACCACGTCCATCATATTTGAGAAGCTGTGGCAATCTGGTGAAGTTCCAGTGACTGGAAGAGGGCAAACGTAACCCCCATTAATGGAAAGGAAAAAAACGAAGACCTGTGGAACTACATGCCAGTCAGTCTCATCTCTGTGCATGGCAAGTTCATGGAGCAGATCCTCTTGGGAACTCTGCTAAGGCACATGGAAAATAAGGAGGTGATTGGAGACAGCCAACATGGTTTCACTAAGCACAAATCATGCCTGACAAATCTGGTGACCTTTCTACGATGGGGTTACAGCATTGGTGGATAGGGAAAGAGCAACTGACATCATCTACCTGGACTTGTGGAAAGCATTTGACACTGTCCCCCCATAATATCCCTTGTCTCTAAATTGGACAGACATTGATTTGATAGATGGAGCACTCAGTGAGTAAGAATTTGATGGTTGCACTCAGAGAGTTGCAGTCAACAGCTAAATGTCCATGTGGACATCAGTGCTGAATGGTGTTCCTCAGATGACAGTACAATGTGGTTATCTCACATTTCTCACTCCTCTCTCCCAGCTGCTATTTTTTCCCCTTTCTTCAATCTGCTCTCCCAGGGGCAAAACCCACATTGCTCATGGCTCATCTCTGGCCAGCAGTGGATCCCTTTTGGAGCTGGCTGGAGCTGGCATGGGACAGCTTCTGGGCTGTGCTTGCAGAGGTCACCCCTGCAGCCCCACTGCAACCAAACCGGTGCTATGTAAGCCCACTACAGGCTCAAATTTTGTTCTGCTGAGAATTGCCCTTGTATGGAAAATTAATGAGGCCAAGAAAATGGATATCAAAAAGCTACATCATTTGCAGGCATGTTGCTAATGAGCAAATGAAGAAATTCACATTTTTTCCCCTCGAATCCTCCTTTTCAACTGAAACTATTTTCTGTTAATTAATCCTAATTCATGGTGTCCCCAGTATTCTTCAAACAATTTTTTCTTCATCATTTAAAAACGTATAGAAATAAGATACAGTTCCACACAGGCATGCAGAACTATCTCTATATATATTAGAGAGTGTGGCTTTCAAGCTACCTTATCTATGATAGATAGTGGGCCTCAGTTAGGTGAGGCATGATTATCAACGAGAGATTCAGTATTAGTAAAGGATTTGCATACAGCTTTCTCTGCAAGGGAGCAATTTCCTTTCAACTTCATAAATTAAAACAGAAAACAAACTAGCAGCTGACGTACAGAAATTGTTATGAAAGCTGGAGAAGGTAGTAGCAAAAGGAGTGCTCCTGGATAGATCTACTATATTTCACATTGCAACAGCCTTTGGCATAGAGCAGTCCATGAAGTCTGGTTATGAATATAAAGCCACATGCATTAGAGAAATACTTTACAGCTGAGTGTAACATTGTTACATAGAGAATTGCACAGAGTAAAGTGATTACTCCTCTGCTTTTCTCATGGTTAATATCTTTTGGATATATTATTATAAATTCTGAGAGGCCAATGTGCTTACAACTTTAAAAGGGTGACATAGATTCGTCAGTATGGATTCCTTTGCCATGTCACAGCCTGGGCTATGTGTAATAAAAATCCCATGAATATCATCACCATGAAGCATTTCCCTCTCAATGTTTGCTACCTACCTCAGAGTCAAGAGCAGTCAAATAATTGTCTGCTATTCAATGGATGCGTTCAATCAAGGTTTCTTTCTTTTCAGCTCTTACATTCCTGCACACTGTGTAAGTCTGAAGTGCAAAGAATGGCAAGGTCTCAGCACCTCAGTGCTGAGTTTTCATGAGCCACTCCACAACTCTATTATTTGGAGAACAGGGACAAGAACAAACACACCCTGAGATTTATAATTTTTCCAACCAGAGAAATAGACATTCTCCTAAGGTTACTTAAAGGTAAGGCCAGAAGGACAAGTGTTTTGGTTTAAGGGTTTCTTGGTCTTCCTGAACCAGTTGGTTGTGACCACATTTTCAACAGCAATGTTTGTCTTCATGTTATGCAAAGTGAGCAGCTCCCATCTGCTCAGAATTATTTTTTCTTTTAGAGAAAAAGAAAAACCCTGACACCTAACTATCCCCTCTTCCCCCCCAAATGCCAAAATGTTCAGTGATGGGGTTTGGCTTGGATCCCTGGGAAAGTGATGATTTCCTGAGCCAGAACAAGAGCTCTGGGGACTGAAAAGCTGCATCAAGTGTTGTGTGCAGAAGGATAGTAATAAAAATGTTGGCTCAGTGATTGGAATTCAATGCAAACAGTATTATTTATTTTATTTTATTTTATTTTATTTTATTTTATTTTATTATTTTATTTTATTTTATTATTTTTTATTTTTTTTTCTGGAAAACAGTCTTGAGCACTCTAGTACTTAGGCTACACCATCATCTTTACTGACATGACTTATGGGATGAATGTACAAACCACCAAAAGAGATGGACCTAGTCTTCTCGGCTAGTGGCAGAGGGATGGGAACCAGATGATCTTTAAGGTCCCTTCAAACACAAGCTGTTCTATGATTCTGTGATTCTATGCTTCTTTTTCCTACTGGCTTTTTGTGTTTGCATTGCCCTTGGTGAAATAAACCCAGGGAACCGTCTTGGCTGAATTAGCAGTCTCTTTCTGACTAGGTCAGTCTTTGGGTGGGTCACTTTCCTGATGCAATTTTTATGCAGTCTGCCATACAAAGTTTAAAGCTGTTTAAGGAAAGTCATGGAAACAATGGAAAAGTGATGAAGGAAGATGAGGTCACTTTTTATCTATGACTTTTGGACTGCATTCAAGCCTAGACAGTCTCCATAACAACTTGATTCTCACTCACATGCACAGCTACCTCTGTAAAGAGATTACGACCCATGTCTGGAAAAAAATACATGATTTTTTTTTCCTTCACCAGATAATAACTGTGAAGTGAAAGATCACCATAGAAACTAAGTTTGCCTCATTTCTCTGCTTTGAATATTTCCTCCCAGGTGGTAGTATTCCTGAAGCCATTTAATTCTGAAAAGAAGTAAAAAGAAAAGAAAAGGGAAGGGAAGGGAAGGGAAGGGAAGGGAAGGGAAGGGAAGGGAAGGGAAGGGAAGGGAAGGGAAAGGGAAGGGAAGGGAAGGGAAGGGAAGGGAAGGGAAGGGAAGGGAAGGGAAGGGAAGGGAAGGGAAATGATAGCAGAAGGAGGATTGCAGACATTATTGGAACGTCCATAGAATGTATTCAGTGACATTCATATGATCAAGAAAAGTGCCAAGACAGGTTGCAGCCTATGAAAAGCAAGACATGATGTATTTAAGCCTCTGTGGCAAGGATGGGGGGAGAGAGGGGCATGCTGCAGGGGTGGGGTCTGTAATCAGAGCCCAGCAGCTGCCCCACGTCAGAGAGGAGACAGCTGCAGCTTGCTCTAAAAGGAACCTTGTGGTGGTGCTTAGGCACTTACCAGTGTTAAAGCACCATACATCGATTTCAATAAGCCACGGTAAAGACTTCACTGTGACAAGGGACCAGTTTCTCTGACTATCTGAAATACGAGAGAGAAAAAACAAAGCAGATGTTTCCTGAGTAGAATTAAGACCATGAGATACAGAAGAGGAGGTCTAAATTATTTCTATTTCATTTTTATGACATATTTGTAAATTATTTGCATCATGTATTCATAATTAAAGGGTAGAACAGATGGTGGAGGTTTAGTTTTCAAAAAAAAATAAGGGAAATATTTATTTTCAAAAAATGGTAATGCCACATATTTGTTTACTACCTCTGAAAGGTGTTTCTTCCTTCTCTGTAACTTAAGTACAGCCCATTAAACAGAAATGAAGTGAGACTTAAGGGCATGCCTATTATGAAACCATGCATTTTCTGTATCTGTTCTTAATAGTCCACAGCACACTGCACATATCCATGATTTACTTATTTTCTGATGAAAAACGCGTTCAAGAACAAATGTATTTTGATGAAAATCACAGCAACTATGCATCAATGCCACGTTTTGAAAGGAGTGGTCACCATTCTGGTCAGAATTCCCATGCTCCACGGTTTCAGAACTGTGCTGTAGTCATTCTGGGGCTTTCTCACATTGCATGCATGCTGTGAGATGGAGGTACTCCAGATCATAAAAAGGCTGACTGATGAGTATTAGGTCGTTTGGCCCTTTCAAGCTCTTTGCTTTCGTTCACAAGTGCCACATTGAAAGTGCTGGTGCACAGGAAAATGCAAATGTTGGTAACTGCTAGAAGGCTACCTAGCCACAGATTGTTGCAGCCAGCCTACAGTCATTTTACTACATCACACATATGCTGATAAGGATATCTGAGAAAGGAGGAGGAGAAGGACATGTTTCTTTTTAACTTCTAGGGGAGTTTAGCTCCAACTAACTCAGGGCTCAGCCAGCCCCTTCAGCAGAAGTGCTGCAGTTGCACCGCAATTTTTTTGGTGCAGTGACTGAGGTCCAGGCAGCAATTCTGTGCCTGCTTGGAGATGCAGAAACTAGTCACCCACCTGCTTTTCCATCAGACCTAGCATTGCTGAAAGAAGGCACATCAGTTCTGAATTGCTGCAGTGGGATGTAAATTAACTGCTGTTGATTCAGTAAAATCATGTCATCTCTTTCTTATGTGTTGTACTACTTCAGATTCACAGGTTTGTGAACATGTTTGTGAACCGAGATCACCGTTGGTGATGACTCCCTGCACAGCAAAGTTGCCAAAGTTTTGGGGCATTAGTGCAGAGGTACAGCTGACACTTTCAGAAGAATGTGAGTCACTTCCATAGTAAGTCCCCCAGGTCAGTGCCCAGAACTGTAGATCACAATCGTTAATGCACTGTGAAAGGCCACTAGGCAATGGTTGAAAGATGAATATGGGTCAATTATAAGTGATAGGTCAATTATATATATATATTTAATAGTAGGAAAGGGCTTAGCTAAGTAAAAACTGTCAAATATTTCTGCAAACATCAAGGGCAGCCTTAGAATCAGGATTCATTCTATACTTAGAGATGTGCTTCAGTCAAAGAAATGCCACAAAGTACAATAATTCATGCAATGAATAATGAGTAAAATGTAATGATTCATGATATCTGTGAAACTGTATTAATTCTATCCTGGCTATAAATCTGTGAACAAGTCTGTAACATTTTCCAGAGCTTTCAGGTTGCTCCTAGTGCCATTGAGTGGCACAATAGCATTATAGTGTGAGTTCTCAAAAATAAAGTACACCTTTAAAATTGTGTGTCAAACATATATATTCACTTTTATTTTCCACATTAATGCGTGAACTCAGAAATCTAATATCAGGAATCTTTTCTAATATTCCTGATCTTATGTTTATATTTAAGAAATTAAACAGACATAGAGTAAAACACCCAAAATGAGTATAATTACATGCCAAGATCCCAATGTTCTAGTTATAAAGCAGATTCAAGAGTTAAGGACAAAGCAATGTTTTTAAAGCATATTCTTAATCTGGGTGGCATTGGTTTGAGATGTTTTGTTGTTGTTATTTACTTGTTTTCTTTCAAAATTTTCACCTTTTATTGTTATGACTCCCAAGAAAAGTTCCTAATTTCATAAGATGAGGCAGGTTTTTAATGACATTTTAAAAGAGCTGAAGCATGTTTTCACCTCTCTGTTCTGTTCACTTTGTCATAGGAGCATATTTACAGATGAGTGGCTCTGGAATACAGCTCTAAGGTCATGTTAAATAAGTTGGTAGAGAGATGTAGCTTATCGTAATGTATCATAAGGTTTTGCCTGTAAAGTAAGATACGCAGTTGTTGAACAAAAAGCGTTTGGCTATGAAATGGCTGTATAGTCACTCATTAATTGTTTACTAGATAGGAAATTTATTTGCTTCTTTCTCTGCAGTAGCAAAGAACTACACAATGTACAAAGCCAGAGACTGCAAAAAATAAATTTCAGATGTGTGTCCAAGCCATGTTTCAGTTGTGGGTGTGAAATTTGAGTGCCACAAAGTGTGAGAGGTAACTACCCCTACTATACAGAATAAATCAGCTCTCTTGCTTTTAAGATTTGGAAGAAAGAAGAGAAAGATTGTACCTTGCAAACTGTAGAGATTTAGATAAGTAAAGTAACACCTCTCTCCCTGCCTCAGTATAAATCCCAAATATACACACTTGGGTCATATTTATAATGGTCTGCTTCTAGTATGGAGATGGTACCTTGACAAAACGTTCTCTGACCATACACAGACATTTTGTTCTGAATCTCAGTGGAGCACAACCTGGCTTAATGCCATCACTGTCAACCTCTACCAATAGCTTGCAAGGTACCTTCTCATCCTTATTCCAGCATAAGGGGATGTGCAAACTCTTCCTAATCTGCTTTGTCAAAATCCGCCCAGTTAAATCAGCGTTTCCTTGTTGTCAGTTTGGAGCCAGTCTAGCTGACCTTGCCTGAAGAAGGCTATGAAGTGTTCACTTGATCCCCTCCAACTACCAAAGCGGTGGGGACAGCAAACTCCACCAGAATGGCAATAACAAGCAGCCTGGGGACAGGTATATATAGAAATGCACCATCTGGTTTGCTGTGCAAACATCTGCCTGCTATCTGTCCTGGCAGCAATTTGGTATAGAATAAAAGCCTATTTCAAGTGTGCTCTTCAGATGAAAAGCATTGCATCTACACTGAAGTGCTTCTGCTGTCACAGCCAGTTGAGTCATGTGTTAAAGATGTATGATGAGAGATAATTAGCTATACGAGTACAATGACTAGTTTGCTTTAACTTTTTACTCCATGTGGTTAGTGGCTATTGTTACTTGACATTGGACTGGCACCACGGCTCTTACAGCAAATTCGGTCAGATTGATGCAGAGTACACAGACTCTCACACATTGGGACAAAGCCCTCCTGGTGCAGATCACTTGAAAGCAGACACAGACCTGTGCACTCTCCACCCTGACATACAGCACTACAGGCAATATGTGAAGGCCTAATACTCATCTATTGAAATTCAGCAAAACCTTTGGCTTGGAGAAGTCTCGAGTTTGTCTGTTTTAGAGATGTGGTTTATTTCTCTGATGCATGTTTCCATTTCACATGTGTTTATGCGGAAGGATTTTGCATAGTGTGGAATCCTTCTGTTTGACCGGACATTTCATATATTCATATTCATTAAATATTTGATCTCATTTCATATTGCAAAAATAATTTCCCATATGTGAGTATGCACAGAAATTGTGCTGCAGTAGAGGCAGCATAATTTCACTTGCTAGCTGTTGTAGAAGTTCAATAAAGTGTATTTACTGTTTTAATTACATTTTCTTTCTAAGCTGCATTAATATTCTCCTACAGCAAAAAGGGGCATCTTATAGCCTCTGTTCATCAGGCACCAGCCACTCAATTCTGTTTTCTGCAGTAAAGTTCTGTGATGATTCTCTGAAGCTCTAAAAAAGTCCCCATCCCACACTGCCAGATGTTTATTGTTTTAGTTAATGTTAACCTGAACCTAATCAGGAACAGAGTGGCATAGCACATATCCTTTATGGCTTACCCAGTACTAGCTGCTCCTCTTTCTCATCCTCCAAAACAAGGTGGGGCAGAGTGTATATGCAGGCAAGAACTGCCAACAGCATATAAGATCTTGCAGCAATTTGCTTTTTAGGTAATGTAGTTTTCTTTGTCCGCACTGAGCCATTGTTGTTCTCTATGGTAGCCAATAATAACAGACCCGATGGCCAGTCTGAGATGCCAGGTGATGGCAGAGACCAGTCTCTTGGTTTAGGTATTCTCATTAGCTAGATTAGGGAGTTCCTTGCTTTGGGTGCTAATGAAGCATTGCTGCCCAGCCCTCTGCTTGCACAAGGAGCCTCATGGCCCACTCAGCTTTCACATTCCCCCCAGAGGCACAGCAAGCATATCTACCCAGCTGTGTTGAAGGACTGTGTGGGTCCTGCAGATGCTGCCAAGGAATCTACATGGAGTAAAGAAAAGAGCTATTAAATTGCACCCTGATGAATAGCCCGGGGACTTCCCATGAGGCTCAGGCCCAGACCAGCCCCAGCAGACAGAGCTGCTTTTCCTCCCACCTGGGGAGCGACCACCACCGTGCCCCGGGGTAGGCCCTGGGCCTCCTATAGCTGCAGAGCTGGCCACCTTGCTCCCCAACGACCACCGCATCCCTTCCAGCTGAGGACTGGCACAGCTGGAGGCCAGGTGCATTGGAGGTGTCCTCCCCTTGCCAGCCCTCTCTGTGGTTTGAGCTGTGCTGTCTGGTCTTGCCTGGTGCAGCCTTGCAGTCAGGCCCAGGTGGGATGCACGTCCGTGGCTGGGATGACATTTCACCACCCTGGGAGAGGTGCCTGCCTCTGGGATTCCTTGAATTTGCGATAAGGGAAGCTGGTTCTATCCATGCAGTGCACAAATTGTAGCTGTTAGAAAAAAGCCTTAACTAGAAGTAGTATGTCATTTTCTCCAACTGACAGCATAAAATGAGATTGTGTTTCTCTTCCCTAAACTTGTTGTTGTTGTTGTTGTTGTCAAGCATTCCACATAGCAACAGAAGAAAGTGGAAACAAAGTGATTTGGAAAAAGACTGATTAAGTGCTGAAATCATATATTGTGTAATTTATTTATTTATTTATTTTAATTGTTATTGTTGGGATGCTATTGAAGAAAGAATAAACATTTTTATTATTCAGATATGTGGAGATTATCTGCATTATAAAACAGATGAATTCTTTTAAACACAAACTCAGAATCTAAATAAACTACCAGTATTGCCAAATATAACACTCAGCAGTCGTGATTCAATATTGCACCCCTAGGCTTGTGTAACAGCCTTTGCAAAATACGTGCTCGTAAGTCTGTGCTGGCCTCTTTTAGCAGCAGCAGCTTATACACACTTTCCAGACAATTTCTCCTGCCTACATTTGCCCACCTATGTTATTTTTTTTTAAGTAAAAATGTGATCAAAATCAAACAAACAAAAAAAAAAAAACACAGACTGGGAATCAGTCTTTCATATATGAACATAAAATTAAAATTTATTTCTAAATTCATGTCCCAAACTGAGACAACTCTTCATTGCTTTCTAATTAAGTGAAGAAAAATACTTTATAGTTTACTAGCTTTATTGTTTTAAACATGTAGATGCAGTGAAAACAATTCAGCTGATCAGATATGTTTCCATGAATAAATAACTTATGTCCCCCTCTAGATTCCTCCTCGCCCCCTCTACAGGCCAGTCAGCCTCACCTTCATCCCTGGAAAGGTGATGGAGCAGCTCATCTTGAGGCCAACTCTAAGCACGTGAAGGAAAGGAAGGTGATCAGAAGTCAACACGGATTCATCAAGGGGAAGTCATGTTTAACCAACCCGATAGCCTTCTACAATGAGATGACTGGCTGGATGGATGAGGGGAGAGCAGTCGATGTTGTCTACCTTGACTTCAGCAAGGCTTTCAGGGCTGTCTCCCATAACATCCTCCTGGGCAGGCTCTGAAAGCGTGGGATGCATGAGTGGACAGTGAGGTGGATGGAGAACTGGCTGGGTGGCAGAGCTCAGAGGGTTGTGCTCAATGGTGCCAAGTCTAGTTGGAGGCCTGTGGTTAGTGGTGTCCCACAGGGGTCAGTACTAGGTCCAGCCCTGTTCAGCTTAATCATCAGTGACCTGGATGAAGGGACAGAGTGCACCCTCAGAAAGTTTGTGGACGATACAAAGCTTGCCGGAGTGGATGACACACCTGAGGCCTGGAGAGTTGGTGGAGAGGAACCTCATGAGGGTCAACAAGTGCAACTTGTGACATGCTGAATCTTTTGCAGAACGTAGGCATTAAATACAAACAGTAACTGCAGCAAGTATGGATTTATTTTCTGTCCACATACAACGAACTTACAAAAAAAAAAAAAAAAGCTTTTGGCAAACAATTTTGCATTTGATATACAACAGATGGTCTGCAACCACACCTTACTGTAAATTCGATATTGACAGCCATAATTCTACATGTATAATCTAATGTTGACTTGATTTAACTTACACATAATCCTTATTTCTCATCTCATAAAATTCTGCATTAGTGCGAGCAAAATTATCCTGGCTGTGATAGACAAGCATGTATAAAAATCAGGGGGTTATGTATATTTGGTATTTCACTCATGCATAATATGCAGAATCTGCATAATGTATTTTCCTTACAAAGAAGATGATTGTCACAATTGAAATTTGCAATATATAGGAGAAAGTTGTGAAGACAGCTGGAACCAACCCCTCAGGGCAATGAGTTCCTGTTCTTCACCAGCCCCAAAGAGAAAAGTCTGCAGTTACAGATGGTGAGGTCAGACATAGAAGTCTAGAAAGAAACGAGTCCTTCATTTGTGCTGAAACTGTAGACAAGGAAATCTGGTGCCTTCTGTTTTGCATCTTGCTATGACACCTTTCTGGAAACACTGAGAGGGGAACATATCACTTTCATAGCTTTTAGCACAACCATTCTTTTTCTTCATGATGTTTACAAGCATTCCTTCATAGGTTTTGTTGTTGTTGTTGTTGTTGTTGTTTTCCCAACATTCTTAGAATTGCCCTTACTTTATTAAACTTTTAGTAAAATTTTAGTGCTTTCCATTCTGCACACGGAGACAAAAAGTAATTGTTAAAGATGCAAAAAACAAACTGACATGCATCTTTAGAGGAATGATTGCTGTACATTAAACATCTAATGATGAGGTTTTTTTTCATCAAAAATTTGGGATTTTTACCCAGTTTTACCTTCAAGCTAAATCTGACTCCTAAATACCTTGAAGTGCAATTCCTCTGTAAGAGGGCAGTAAAATGTTCAATGTTTTCTATTTCTTGGGGCACATGAGGGGATAAAATGGTGGATGTGAATGACCTTCATGCCCGTGATACTTCTCTGGAGCTGAGAAACACATTACAAGAACTGCTGATAAACTGTGTTTCTTTTTCCTGCTTACACAACACAACCTCTCATTCAAGTTACCTGGCAGAGGGAGCAAATGGAACATGCACCAATGGAAATCTAAAGGGAAGGGAATCATGCAAACATCTCTTTGCTGCTTCCACATCCAACTTGTGGACCTAATGCCTCATGTATTTACAGTGACAGATTTCATCTCAATGTGATGTAAATGTCTCTATGTTGTTTCTTATCAAAGTAGCTAGGAGAACTTTCAAAAAATACATGTGAGCTAAGGTTGTAGCTCTTCCTGGCTTTCATTGACAGGTCCTGAACACCTTCAGCAACCCTGAAAGCCTTCATCACAAATGTAATAACATCTCATATCTCAGCACATGCAGTACAATTAACTTCCAGGAATGACAGTAAAGAGAAACCAGTTAAACCCTTAGAGAACAGATTGGATTTCAGTATTGGTTTTTAAGGAGGAAAAGGTAATCAGTATGTTTAATTCTACATGAACGTTCGCTCTCTGCTGTAACCCAGAAACAGAATTGGCTGTAAAATCACAAAACCATATTTGCAGAGTGCCATTTCAGAGCAGAACTCTGCATTTGCCTTATATGTACACAAAACTTAACAAAAATCGATATCAATATTGCATTTTCTTCATAAATGGGTTCCTGCCAGTGTCTCTTGCATTCATATGGTAGGAATGCCAATAAAATTGAATATGACCACTTCACTATTAGTATTTTCAGGCCTTTTGTCTCATTAAAAAATGATGATCTGATTTGTGCCAGAATAAGAGATGGGGTTGCTGCTGTTGTTCAAGTCCAGAACCTACAAATAAAAACCTTAATATTTTATTGCTTTTCTGTGAGGATACTTTAGTGTAAATACTCAGCTTCTTGATACTTTGGTTCTCTCTTCATTAACCTTACATTTTCACCAATACTTAAAACAAATCTAGTATGTACTAGGCTCTTCTCAGTCTTTTACAGGTATAAAACTATTTCACTGCAAGTTTAAAAACTATTTGTACATCTGAAACAGAAATGAACTTTACATAAAAACTCCTGGGATGGATTACGTTAAAAAGTTACTTTGCAAATATTTGTAT
Organism: Cygnus atratus; assembly: GCF_013377495.2. NCBI lineage: Eukaryota > Metazoa > Chordata > Aves > Anseriformes > Anatidae > Cygnus > Cygnus atratus. Next base: position 75,828,685 of record NC_066396.1, read on the forward strand.
TGGAAACTTCATTTATAGTAAAAATGGTCTTTGTTTCCTCCGTTTAATTCTTTAATGTGTTCAATACATAACCTATGGAGGTCCCTAGAGTATGTGTGTACACATATTTTTACATATAGATGTAAATGCAGTCATTCCTTAACTGCATTTCAGAATTAATGAAAACACACCCATGGTTTACTTCATTATCTCGATGGATGGGTATTCATCCCTAGCCATTGCAGATTGTCTTCTCAGCTAGATTTTCATTTTTCACTGTATGACTCACTCAAGTCACCATCTTCCTGCATGGGCAGGGAACACCCAGCTGTCATCAGCAGGGGTGGGACATTGGGACATGGGGACACAGGGATAGCAGGACACTGGGCTAGCCACAATCAAGGGGTCAGCGTAGAACCAGGTGCTCAGCTCCCTCCCACCCTCACTGTTAGATATTTGGGGCTGATTGCTGCAGGAGCTCTCCAGGTGGGAACTTCAGACCACCCCAAACATTGTCCCAGGCAGTTCCTGCTGTGCACAGTCCCCCAGCTTATATGTGTAAATGCATTGATTACACGCCAGGTGGACTGATCAGGAATTCCCACACTGTTCCTGCTACAGAAGTGATCGACTGTTCACTGATCAGACACTTATGAGTGGACAAGAGAAACTTTCTGCAGATGCAGAAATAACCTGACAGGGCAGCCTCTCTTATTTGGGTTATGTAGGAGATGTTTTGAAACTAAAGACAATAGCGGGGTATCATGCATGTGCTGAGTTGGTCACACAACACCACAGACCCGCCTGTATATATAACCACAGGGCTATAAGAACAGAGCAGAACAGCCATTTGGGGGGTTTCTGACTCAGATGAAGATGTCATTGCAACAACCCTTGCAACAGAGGTTGCCATCATCATTTGGACAGCCACCAGCCACCCAGTTTGAGCCATTGAATCCCTCCCCCCCCACACCTGCCCCTCACTACCCTGTGCCAAGACCCCAGTAATTAAGGTGGTTATTTTAAACAAACTCTATCCATGAGTGTCTGGGCAAGACAGCTAATGAGCACAAGTGGTTCAGATTTCTCCATCAGCATGAAGGTATTCATGAAATGCCTGCCATAGAGGCAGCCCTTCTTCTAGCAATTCTGAGCACTGTTTTTTTTTGTTCTTTTTGGACAGCTTAGAATGAAAACACATTTGTCTTAGACACTACTCTAAAAAATCTAAAAGAATCCATTAACAGTAACACCAGAGATTTGTTTTCCAAGAGAAAACATACAATCAAGCTCTCTTTGCATCTCTTTTTACTCCAGCCAGTCTGTGGAAGCTTCCTCTGATCTCTGATTTTCATTTAAGCTAGGATGAAATAAACTCCTTGAGGCAGGAATTCATTGAGGCTTTTTTTTTTTTTTTTCTTTTTGGTGTTGAAGCTGGAGCAAGGGTGATGTTGTAGAACAACCTCCTCAAGTTTTAAACATACACATGCACATTTGAAAGTTGGTTTCATCCATTTTATAAACTGCATAGAAATGTTCCTATTGTGAAATGTGCTTGAAGTCCTCACAGCCTGGGATGCTTCAATCCAGAAAGAGACATAATAATAATAATAATAACAATAACAATAATAATAATAATAATAATAAAGATTACAACAGAGGTCTGCCCCATACTGAATGACTGGGACAGATGGGACAGAGTGAGCAGTTGTTTGCTGTTCACTGTCCCTTCCTAAACAGGATCTAAGGGACATGAAGAGATTTCAAGAGTTGGCAGATGCAGAACAATTTGTCAGAGACTTTTTCCAATATTTCATGATTAATCTGTGAAACATCTTGCTTCATAGGCTGTGAATATAATTGACTAGGCAAATTCATGGAAGAAAAATCTGTTGAAGGTTCTTAAATGCAATAAATTTGCTGTCAGCTCAGGAAGGCCACTGGAGCCTTGAAGGGCTGTCAGGGAGAGCCCAATGCATGCTCCCTTTGCTTGCCTTGCTCTGATATTAAGTTTTTATATCCTCCCCTGCCTGCCATATTCAGGAATGTTTGTGTGGTTGGAGCTACTTCTATCATGAGCTACTGAAATTATGAAACAGTGATGCAATGGAATCCTTGGGAAAAAAAATAAAATAAATAAAAAAATCTGTGAAGAATGCTGTATTACCAGTCTATTCCTGGAAAATGTTGCTATAGTAAAAATGTCTTTGAGGGAAGTCCATTGTTTTCTTAACTTTCTGTATAATGCATTTTAGTATTTAGGTATTATACACAATTTAAATGATTTTAGCAGTAAATATCTGCTAATATTTTCCTGTAGACCAAACAAAGTTAAAGAGTTTTCTTTTTTGAAAGTGATGACAGGCTGATATCGTAGAAATGGCAAATATTTTGATGGTTGCTTTAAAGACATGGTACACCTTAATGGAGTTACAGTCGTGCAAATATAAAGCAACATCTTGTTTTTGATTGCTTTTGTCCTAATTTTTGAGTGCCTGATGCTCATATGGAATTCCAAGCACTAGTCTAGGTGATTAGAGAAAGAAGAGAAGTCATTGGTTTTCAAAGAGCTTGATATAAATCATCAGATCTGACAAAAGCTATTTCAGCTTGTTAATGGTTGCTCAGTCTTAAAAATAAATAAATAATAATAATAATATTAAAAAAAAAAAGAATCTAACCATGATTTCTTTGGAATTATGGCAAGGCATTAAGGCTCTCATCTTATTTTGGGCAGTATTTGAGTGCAAATAGTTTCATAATATTTGTTAATAATGAGTCATTGATAGTGCATTAGAATAGAAACCTGCAGATAAACTGTTACCAAAGTCATCAACAAGTTATTTGTATTTGGGAGGCATGGTAAGAAAGGTAAGTAAAACTGACAAATTTTAGAACACGCTACTCTCCCATGGGAGATTCCTAGACCTGACAAAATGTATTAATTCACATCTGGATAGCATCTTTTTGAAAATGGGCACAGGAGAAGGAACCATGTGCCTCTTCATTTGATTAACCAAATTTTTGCTTTGATTAAGTCTTTTCACAACTCACAGATTCCAAATGCTTATTAATAATAGTGTGTGCTACAAGTGTATGAAGACTCCATGTGCTGTACATTTTTAACAGATTGTTTTACGCTGCTATTTTGAGCTCATCTGCCTTTTGGGATGTAAGGGGGAAAAGTAGCTCAAAAAGAAGTCATAGAAAAGAGAAACAGGGAAAAGCCATGGGAAGTCCAGGGTGCTTTCATGCAGCCTGGGTTACCTTGGCAGAATTCATACTCTTTTAATGTTTTGTTTGTTTGTTTTGGCACCTCTTTTTTATTGTGAAGAAAAATAAGTAAGTTCAGTACATGCAATGCCATAAAAATATTTAATTGCATTTGAAATGGGTCTGTGCACGTGATGGCTTTTTCTAAAATTGTCAGGTATTGACATGTTGGTTGGACAAGGGAGATAAGCCACAGATATGTATTCTTGCAAATTAACTACTGCAACATAATAAACTCAGTGCCTTATCAGTGTAAAGACTTTTTCTAGACTGCTAAGTAAGTGAATAGGTAGGGCTGATACTGAATGTTAAAAGGTGCTCAAATCAGGAAAACTTCAGCTAGAAGAGGAAGAGCTGCTGAGCAATGTGGGGCTAACAGCAGCTGGGAGACCCCAAGGTGGCTTCGCGATCCCCTTCACACTGTGCACAGCCCAAGGAGTCTTCCCTCCCAGCCCGAATGAGGCTACACTGTGAGCCTTTTCCTGCACTGCACAGCAGGGCTCTACCACCCTAAGCACAGTCCTCGGCTGGAAATTAGTGGTGGAGGGCAAGGCAGGAAAAGGCCCGTCTGTTCCTCTCCTGCTCTTCAGTCAGCAGAGGTGCCCAGCTGGAACGAAGAACTGGCAGGTTGATTTGAAAGAAACAAGTGAGTTACATTGCTTATCCAGAGCACGCATGGAACACCAGGAGGGAGTTGCCATGCTTAACCTCAACTATCATGATTAATGTTTTGCTGGAAGTGATGAACTGCAAGAAGAGCAACCTGTTCCAGTGAAAATTAAATAAGGGATATTTCAATGTTCTTTTTCTCCCTCTGTCCATAAAAGCCAAAATGGCCAAGCCATCATTGGAGAGGCCCATTACAGGGATTAGAGTTTTTCTTTTGCGTGTTACATACCGATTTCTATGCTTCCTAAGTATTTGTTATCTTTGCTGCAAAGAGTGTTCATTACAAGTATTTGGCTTTGGCAGCTCCAATAAATACATCGACATCACTTGCAGAAGGAGTTTTTGCTATCCAGCAAACTGGGTGAGGAATGAAGCAGCTCCTAATAAGTGTTCCTGAATTGTCTATTATTTCAATTAAACATTTGAAAAGTGTTCTATATAAATGCCGCTATAAATCTTATACTACGTAATTGTTTTTTTTTCTATACAAGCATAAAACCCTATGTATAATTTTAATAATTGCACCTGACGTTAAATTATTTGCTAAGCAAAGAGGTTTAACCAGTCCATTACCGTCTGCACCAAGAAAGGATACTTCAGACAGATGGCTTGCTGGTAATTTTCCCTTGCACAGCTGACTGTGAAACAGCTTTTTCAGTGGAAGGCAGTAAAGCTTCATTTTTGAAAATATAGCTCCTTGGGGAAATAGAATGTTCTCAGACTTTAAAGAAGTCTCTGCTCATCCTTACATAGATTAGGAAATTACCATTACTTTTCTAACAAGTGTTCTTAGCTGTTTTTCCTTTAAATTGAGAGAATTTCCGCCAAAAGTAATAACATGATAAATATATGTCTTTTAAAAATAGGAAGAAGTCCTCTGTTTGATTGTCCACTCTTTCACCTTTTTATTTTTTTTCCTTCTATTAATTCATAGTGTTTATTCCACTGTGAAAATTCAAAATGTTCGGTAGCTATCCTGCCTTACCTCTGCTTTTTTGATACAAATCCTGTCATTTGAGACTCAGGACAGGTGTGCCCTGGATTCACTTGAGTCAGACTGCTGTAAGGACAGAATCACATCTCAGTGTGTTATATGCTATGTTAAATGAGGGGCTGCCTGTAGATTACAAACTGTGCATTTAACATAGCTAAACAGGCAGTTAGCTTCACATGTGCTTCAGTGAAGCAATGTATTTTGGTGGTATAGGATCAGTGAAGAACACTCACGAGTTTTAAATTCATGCCATTTTCTACTTTTCTTTCTCTTAATCTATTGGTCATGTTAACAGGAGAGCATGGAATCAAACCAGTGTCCCTCTTAAAAACAGAGCTAATGCTGTTTCATTCTAGTGGTACATCAGAGTTGCAGCAAAGCACAGCATGGTTTTCAGGAATTCTTAGTCTTAAAAGCCCCTGGAATACAGATCACTGCACCTTCAGTCTGCTCCTGTTGCTGTTTTCATGTTAACATCTCCCAAGTACTTCATTGGGGCTGGCTGCCATGCCGCCTTTAACCTAATGCTCATCTTCCTTTTTGCCTGACACTACCCATCTCGGTTGTAGCTGCACCCTCCAGTCATGACGAGCCACAGGTTTGCTCCCTATTTTTACTTCTGAGACCTTGCTGAAAGTGGATATTATTTTGTGTGAAGCCATGGTGCACTCTGTTCTGACTCACTAATCATGTCATCCATGTTCACTACTTTTGGTATGCTTTCATTTTTTATAATTATGTTTAGAAACTAACTATACTGCTAAAAATTGACAAATGAAACTAACATGCTAGGATATATTTTGTGGTGAAAAATGTAACGTACCACAAAGGTAGCTATCCAGAAGTGAAAGGAGAGTTAGCAGATCTCAGCTAAAAAGCCAGGTGCCTTGCACGACGCCATCCTCTGTAAATGTGGGCTGAAAGGAGCACTAAACATACTTCTCAATGGGCTTATCCTCACAGAAGAAATGGTTTAGTTTTCATACTGAATAGCTGCAGCCATGAGAAATTGAATTCTTGATGATGTAACTCCGTGGTATGATGAGTTCCTTCTTTTCTACTTTATTGTTTCTTGTGGCTCACTTACTCCATTCTTGTGAAATATATATTGAAATCTGCTGCCTTCTATTATTTTACCTCAGTCCTCGATCCCCAGTGCAAGTGTACACCTTTATGGTTGGTAATACTGTTGTCAGTGATTGTTTTCAGGATCAGTATCACTGTTTTATCCTCTTCTAAGTAATCTTGAATGCTCCTTACAACAGATTATATATATATATTATATATATATAGCTTGTGACTGAAAAAGTTGACTTTCAAAATAACATCAAAATTAACAAAGCCGAAATTCTCTGAGACCAAAATCATCTCTTAAATCCAGATCAAGAAGGGCCTTAAAGGGTTTTTATTGCTATTATTGTTACTTTGCAGTATAAGTGCTGGTTTAAATCTAAGTGAGATGGAAGATAGAGTAAAAATAATATTAGCTAGGCTATAGTAACCACCCTAGGCTTGAGTAGTTGTTTTCCCAATGAAGAAATTATATAACTCATTGGATCCTACGATATAAAGTTATTTAAAATTAAAGATGTCATCCTGCCTGACAATTATGAACACAGAAGCTCTGGCACTCGCACTCCTGTCCCTGCTCTCTGCTCAGCAACTGGACCTGCCTGTTCCTCCTCACTCTGCCCGTCCCCCTTGCTCAGGGCCCACAAGGAGGTCAGCCACCGTTCTACCTGTTGCTCACCGTGACCCCGCTCTGCTGGCAAGGCAGACCTGAGCACACAGCTATATTTCACAGAATCACAGAATTGTCTAGGTTGGAAGAGACCTCCAAGATCACTGAGTCCAACCTCTGACCTAACACTAACAAGTCCTCCACTAAACCATATCACTAAGTTCAACATTTAAACATCATTTAAAGACCTCCAGGGATGGTGACTCAACCACCATTTAGGGCATGCAGCCTCAGTGCCGTGTCGTGCTCATCCCATCCCTGTTCAGGTGTGCACAGAAAGGCGTCCACCACATGACAAATTTGTTCTTGCTGCACAATGAACTGATTAAGTATCACAAAAAATAGTGCCAGCAAACCAAATTTGAATGTTACACTGAGTAAAAAAAATAAGAGTCATGCTACCTAACATCTTGAAATTTAATTATCCCTTTCTTATCTCCCTTCAAGCACATGTAAGTTTATCCTACTAGGTTGTCATATAAGTTGCAAATGCAAAGAAGTACGGGAGAAAACATTGTTTGGCATTTCTGATCATTTTCCTCTTTATTTATTTTTATTGAAAATCTTTTATGTTTTATTTCTTATTGGTAGGTGACTTTTTACATCTACTTTAATTTTAGTATGCAGTATTTGGAAATTAAATATATTCACATATTTAAAATAAGCAAAAATATTATCTGACAGCACCTTTTTGTCATTTTTACAAATGCACTTATCTCACCTCTTAAATTAGCCTTCTACACTAGAGGTTGGAGCAGATTACCTAATGGATTTGCCTGGCTTTCGAAGCTTATAAATAAAGAAAAGACCAAATCTGTGTCCTTCTACCCCAAAAGATTTGGTTGTGTTTAGTGCCATACCTGTAGATTTATTTCGGAATTTAAAGAAGCAAGAAGATCTCTGCATGATTAAAATGCTTGAAAATATATTATTTCTCAAAACTTTTTTATCAGTCTGCCCCAAGGTAATAGAAAGATATTCACTATGAATAGAACAGGTTGGCCAAACATGTTACTCTGTTCCAATGGAGGTGATTCAGTGTTTCATGGAACTTAAGATCACAGTACTTCATTCATTTTTTCCTGCAAGCAGATTACAGAGTCAGACTGCCTATATGTATATGTATGTGTCCTGGTTTCAGGTAGGACAGAGTTAATTTTCCTCCTAGTAGCTGGCAGGGTGCTATGTTTGGGATTAGAATGAGAAGAGCGCTGATAACATGCTGATGTTTTAATTGTTGTAGAGCAGTGCTTACACCAAGCCAAGGCTTTTCAGCTTCTCGCTCTGTCCTGCTAGCGAGCAGGCTAGGGATGCAGCAGGAGCTGGGAGGGGACAGACCCAGGACAGCTGACCCAAACTGGCCAAAGGGGTATTCCATACCATCTGACGTCATGCTGAACAATATATAGGGGTGGCTAGCCGGGGTGGGGGGCCGGCTGCTCGGGGATAGGCTGGGCATCGGTCAACGGGTGGTGAGCAATTGCATTGTGCATCACTTATTTCGTACACATTATTACTATTAATACTATTATTATTATTATTATTATTATTATTATTATTATTGTTATTCTTTTCCCTGTCTTAATAAACTGTCTTTATCTCAACTCACAGACTTCACTTTCCCGTTTCTCTCCCCCATCCCGGAGAGGGAGGGGGGAGGGTGAGTGAACGGCTGCGTGGTGTTTGGCTGCCAGCCGGGCTAAACCACAACAGTATGTTAGAACGTTTTTTAACAATGTACTTCACACAGGCAATCCTAGTAAAGGAAAATTGGTCCCTAAAATATTCAAGAGATACTGTACCACAACCCGGAATTTGTGATTATTCTTGTTATTTATTTCTTCCAGGGAACACTTTGTGCAAGAAGAAACACCACTACCATGATAGCCAACTGCTGAACCAGGTAGCTGTGACTACTGTATTTAAAAACTTGCACATCTGATTACATTCCTTAGGTCCTGTATTTCCTTTGTACTGAAAGTCACAAGGGTTGCGTGTCATGCCATCACCAGGACTTACCTAAACCTTTTCTGACCTTTGTAACTCTCCATAATTCAAATCATCAGTAAAATGTTGTCTTTGTAAATTGTTAACATTTTACCAGGGAAAAGGGCAAAGGAAAAAGAGAAACAAAATTTCAAGAATAAATAAGGAAAGAAAAAAATGTGTTGTAGTGTAATGCATAATGTACAGTAAAAGACTGGTGTGACTGAAAACCTGAAATTTTCACAATGGGAGAAAATACTGTCTACTTATTAAAACTACAGCTGCCTTGCTACTTGTTTTTTTCTTCTTGTGATGGTGGTGTTTTTCAGAGTAAAACAGGACCCCAAAAGAACACGTAACAGATGATGAAATTTTTTCAGTTTATGTAATCATTGTGGTGCATCAGCTTGCTCTTGAAAGCAAGCATCCTATGTCTATGTAATCTTGATTGTGTGACTAACAATTGCAAAGTCAGGGAAATGTTTCTGAGTTCATAAAAAGAAAAGAAATTAAGAAAAATATGGAATATAAATACAGAAGTGTTACCAAACTGAATGCCTGTGAAGAAAGAGATTTTTTATAAGATGCCTTTCATGAATGTTCAAGACTTTAAAAATAGGTGGCTTTCACTATACAAAGCCTCTGAAAACATTTTACTCATTAATTTCTTATCTTGTAAAAGTGCACCTTCAGTGAAAAGCAACATGACCAATTTGTCAGCCTGCAGAAATCCATCACGAGATTGCAAAAATTTTCCACTTTCTGGAGATTGTTGGACTCAAATAAGTTGTTTACAAAGAAGCAAAAAGTAGGCATGCATACCAGGGCAAAATGACCAAGTAACAAAGATACAAAGTTAAAGCATGGCATCTAATGAAAGATGTACTACAGTCTCCCTTGAGTATTACCTCATTATTGTTCACTTGTGTTGTGGTTTAACCCGGTCGGCAGTCAAACACCACACAGCTGTTCACTCACCCTCCCCCCTCTCTCTCTGGGATGGGGGAGAGAAACAGGAAAGTGAAGCCTGTGAGTTGAGATAAAGACAGTTTATTAAGACAGGAAAATAATAATAATAATAATAATAATATTGATAATAGTACTACTACTAATAATGTGTATGAAACAAGTGATGCACAATAGCAATCGCTCACCACCCGTTGACCGATGCCCAGCCTATCCCCGAGCAGCCGGCCCCCCACCCCGGCTAGCCACCCCTATATATTGTTTAGCATGACATTAGATGGTATGGAATACCCCTTTGGCCAGTTTGGGTCAGCTGTCCTGGGTCTGTCCCCTCCCAGCTCCTGCTGCACCCCTAGCCTGCCCACTGGCAGGACAGAGCGAGAAGCTGAAAAGTCCTTAGCTTAGTCTAAGCACTGCTCTGCAACAATTAAAACATCAGCATATTATCAGCCCTCTTCTCATCCTAATCCAAAACATAGCACCCTACCAGCTACTAGGAGGAAAATTAACTCTATCCTACCTGAAACCAGGACAACTTGTTATTTTATAATCAACACCAGCAGATATATTTTCCTAGCTTCATATTTGTAATGCATAAATTGGAAAATAATAATAAAAAAAAAAGTAAAAAGAAAATGTGGTTTTGAAATGAAATACTTTCAAAGCCATGCACCCTGTTCTGTCTTTTGTTGTAAAGCCCAACTATTGTTACCATTAAATAGTGTTAAATAATGGAATTACAATGTACGGGACAAACTTTGAAAAATCACAGAATCACAGAATCATCTAAGTTGGAAGAGACCTCCAAGATCGCCTAGTCCAACCTCTGACCTAACACTAACAAGTCCTCCACTAAACCATATCACTAAGGACTACATCTAAACGTCTTCTAAAGACCTCCAGGGATGGTGACTCAACCACTTCCCTGGGCAGCCCATTCCAATGCCTAACAAACCTTTCAGTTTTGTTACTAACACAGAATGTTTTTCTTCTTTAAATACTCATCTGTGTGTTCTTGCCTAAGGAAAAGGGAGGGAGAGGGACTTCTGAATTCTCTTACTTTTCATACACCTAATTCAACTTATTTTGTACAATCTTGTTATAAATGACCTATAAACCCTAATTCTGTTGGAGCATCCTACTTATAGTACAGTAATCACGCTGATTTTTCAAATAAACTTCAAAATTTTCCTAATGTTACCACTTCCAGGTAAGTATTTTTTGGAATATATTGTAATATGATTCTAAGATTATACGTATTGTGTCAACTTCAGAAATACCCAAACAACAGTATGAAACAAAGAAACAAACAAACAAAAACTAAATAACACAAATCATGAAATATTTAGCTGAACAATAAATGAAATTATCATGCAGCAATATGGATTTTGGAAAATGATACTAGTAATAGGTTAAGATTTTATCTTAGCTAACAAGTCATTTGGCTAACGTACTTGCAAACTTTGTTCACCCAGAGAAAATCAGAAATATTCAGAGAAAGCTGAAAAGAACAAACACAGAACAGAGTTTGAGTAAATTAAAATGGATTGTCTGAGGAGGGTTACAATGGTATTCATCCTGGTATTGGAGACAGTAACAGTTCTTGAACTTCTATGACATGTATAGCTCATTCAACTTGATGTACTTAAAAATTCAATGTGTCAGAAGCAGAAGAGGTCTCAGTCTAAACAGACAAACAACACTGAAAGCACCCACGATAGCCTCAGGGGATGCTGAAGGGTATTCTTCAGCAAATTCTCAGCTGGTATACCTCAGTGAGTCAGTTTATCATGCTTAGGATCACGTAAGTATGGTAACCAAACCTTTTAAATCAAAAAAGTATTATGTATCTCAAAAATTCCAAGGCGGTATATTTAAAAATGCATTTCCATGTCTTCATGGTCTACAAAAGAAAGAGCATGCATTTTTTTAGTGTCTCTGACAAGTTTTCTCTGTGCCACAAAGCACAGTTTTCTGATACTTTGGGTTGACATGAAGAAAAAGCTTTACAGCTACCTGCCTTTTCATTAAAAGGAGATCAAGTATAATCTGTTTGCCTTCTCAAGTGGTAAAAGCATAATTTAAAATATTTTTATTATCCCCAGGTACAGTATCTCCTAAGCTTCAAGAAACACAGTAAAATTGAGGCTTCCTGATTGTGTAGAAGCAATCTTGATCTGCTAAACTGTGGAGAAAATGCCTGCAGGACACTAAAGAAAATTATCTGTGGTAAACTCAAATTTGACCTAGTCTAAAAGAGATTTATGAGATACACGAAACAAATTGGGTTTATTATTCTCAGCTGTTGCTTAGCATGTGTTTATATTTTTGCCCACCCTTTTTGCTCATCTTTGCAATGTTTGTAGCCTGTCTTGTCTCTTTTATATTTTTTAAGAAGCTATCTATAATGTGTATCACTTGTGAAGATTTTGAAGCTTATATTTTTGCTCTCTGGGTAGCAATTATAAAGAATGTACATATTGAAATTTCCTTCTCTTTGGTTTCTGCTGACGTTTCGGTTAGTCCAACAAAGACATTTTCCTAACAAGCAGATCTTGCTGACTATAAATATCAGGAATAATTTTATGTTGATATCATTCTAATGGGCATCTTCATTTACGAAATACCTTTAAATATTTGCATCAGAAAAGGAGGTGGGTTGACTCTCAGCGTCCTAACACAGTCCCGGGGAGAAGGTCCTGAGTCGTGAGAACATTTAAGGACTTAAATGCATACAGAGACAGCATTGCCCCACTTGCTGTCCTGCTCATAGTCACAGCAGGGTCATACCCCACAGAGTATACTGCAAGAAAGCAGAAGCAGAAAAAAACATGACCCTAGTGTGGGAGCAATCAAGTTCATGTCTTGGTGGCAGCAACAACAAAGGCATGAGAAGTGCATGAATAAGAGTGATAATAGTGAACACAGTCATTTATTTTCCCCATTGTCCCAGTAATTGTATGGAACCCAGGCTGCAACTAATCCACATGGCTTTGAAAATCTGAGTAATTTCAAGGTCTTCTACCTGTTTAGCTATATCTCCTTATATAATTATTCTTGCAGTGCAGTCACTTTGAGAAAAATGCACCAAATCCTCCCCCTTGTTCAAGTCATGTTGGCGGCTCCTGTTTCATTAGAGCAGCAGAAAAACTCTGCTCTTTTGCTAATGAAGTGTCTCTCAGTAAAATCTTCCCACAGTTTTGTTAGTGTGAAAAAAGTAATCTGATTCATGGTATAAGTACACAGTGCCTAAAAAAAATCTCTAGTTTTGATTTAGAAAGACCTGAAATGTAAACGTAGAAATCTGAAGGATTAAAAGAAGGAGAGAGTGAGCAATAATGAGAAGGAAAATAAATAAATAAATAAATAAAATAAATAAACAAAACAAAAAAATAGAAATTCTGTAAGTTTGTCAAGATGAATTGCTTCTTGGCAATATTTCCAGCATTATGTTATTACTCAGGCAAGTGAGGAGAAGTGATTGCACATACACATGTATGCCTACACTCCTCCATAGCTTCCTAAGGAGAAGATTCAGCGACCTATAAGTAAAGAATAATCACTTTTATTGTCTGCTCTACAGCCTTTCTCTCAGCAATGTGTGTCAATAAATACAGAAAATCTGTGTTAAACAGATCCTGACTTAGCCTTGCTGTTGTAGGCTATTACTGGCCGCTGATCCCAAAGGCCATTCGGCTTCTCTATTCCTTCCCAGCACAATCCACATCATGAGACATTGTGAGGTGTAGTATGGATTGCCTAAATGCTAGCAAAAGTAGCTAAGAGACTAGAGTAGCTTTACTTCATCTCTATTTTTGCCATGAATATCTGCCATTCCTTTGATCACTGCAGTATCTTGCTAGACTGTTTTCACAGTTTCCATTCCATTCACAGCTAACATAACTAACTGGGAAAATTATGAGTGGTTTATTTTTTTTTTTTTGACAAGGATGTTGTAATTGTGGCAGGGAGATAAGTAAGAGACTGCAGAGACTTCTAAGGTCAGGCAATCACCTCTAATCCCAATTCATCATAAATTACATCAGGTTCCGTTGTACAGCCATTAAGATTTTTATCCTTGCCTTTATAAGAAAAGCTGTTCCATGACCTTCTTTCTCTGACAATTAGAAACCATCTTCTAAAATTCCACCCTAAGCTTTTTAATAGCCAGTGGATGCCCATTTGTTCCTTTGCCCAATGTTGTTCTTCGGTTTGAATCTTCTCCTGCACTCCCTTCCTGTTGGAGCAGGAGACTAATTAATTTCTTAGAGAAAAGGTGCAGAGAATGTGCAGAGAATACCAAATCATTTCATGCTGAATCTAAGCTTCCACAGTTTGCCTTTTAATTTTCTCTTCAGACTAAGTGTGCCCTGGAGTCTCCCATTTAGTAGTATGCTTGTAGCTTCCCCTTTATCCTGCACCAACATCCTCCTGGGGCTTCTTCTGTCTGTCTAGAAGTGTGATGTGACTAGAGCTTGAAAGGTAGATGGAAAGGTTGGGAAGGTAGATGAGCTATGACGGGCTCAAAAGATGTGTGAGGGCTTGTAATATGGAGTTGCAGTGGTCTCATTTCAAAATGGAGGCACAGAAGGAGTAGCATTTGCCATCAGAATAGTTCTTCCCTTTCCAGCTTTTATAAAAATGTCTCAGTGTTGTCTGTACCTATCCAGAGTCTTGTGTCTCACACTTGGCAGCCTTTGGGGATGTTCAAAGTCAGCCTTCCCTGGACTTTCACTGATGGAAAATCTCCCTGGTTCCTGGAAGGGGTGTGTGGGTGGTAGGCTTAATTACCTCATGTTAACAGCTGTGGTGCTTGACCAGGACAGGCGCGGGCTGTCCTCCACAGGGCAGCTGATGGCACTTCATCTGCAGTAAATCTGAGGCTGATATAATTTGTGTTGATACAGGAGAAGACTGTGTGAGAGTGAAACCAGCATGTGACTTGGCACCAGCTGAAGGAAAGCAGCGTGGAAGTGGAAGAGAGCTGTAAGGGGAGGCAGTTCAATACTGTCCCAGTTGTAAGCCAGGACTGCAGATCTTGTGAAACCATGCTCCTGGGCTCTGAACTCTCTTCTCAGATGTGGCTCTTCCTTGCTCTGTGCTTTGTTTCCTCACCTACAGAACAGGCTGCAGGCTCTTCCCCTCTTTAAAGAAGCAATGTGATCATTAGAAGCTTGGATACAATGAAAATGGAGCTGTCTGTCTGTATTAAGGCGAGGAGATATCAGAGCTTTTATTTAATGTGAATCAAGAGCTGCTTTAGCATTAGACAAGGCATTCTGAGAAACCAAAGCAGGGTGATGGTCAGAGTCCAATACTTTCTGACCAGGTTCTTTTAAATACTTCAAGTGTGGAGGGTGTAATCTTTAATGTCAAATTTACTTACTGGAAAATATTTGAAGTTATATGGAATTTTGAGTAAGAAAATCAATATAGTAATGTACTGAAATCACTATATAGCACAATATAGCGATTGTAATATGCACTTGAATCACAGTAGCAATGTGATTCCCTTTAACACTCTCTATATGCTCACCAGTCTCTATATGTCACAGCTCTGGTCATGGCCCAATTGCCAGGCAGGAATATGCGGGTTTTTGAAAAAGCCAACCCAAGCCCACTGCTCTCTTTGAAATGCTTTTGCTAACAGTTTAAATTTTATACTCCATGTCTGTCTGAGCCAGGCATGCACTGCTCCCATGCTGGTCTGGCTAACTCAGGGGGACAGTCACACTCTGAGATTTTGGGCTTTGAGGCACTTGGTGAGAAGAATTTACACTACCAGCTGATTTCCTTTCAAAACTGCTGATAGGCATTTACCTAAAACCGAGACAGCCTCTGGTCCCCTCTGTGCATCTTTGCAACAGCTGCAGTAACTCACATCTGCATCATTCCTGGAACTTCATGGGCACATCACCCTTGACCATCTCCACAGAGCCATTTTCCACCATAGGGTTTATTAGTTGGTCACAGAGGGAAAAAGGGGAAGGTGAAAAGCTTCCAAAACCATGTGTAAAACTCTCCCCTCTTTAGACACATTTGCAGCACGACATAGCTTCTCCCCAGCACAGCACACTGCTGGACATTTAACATGACAGCTTTATCAATTTATCTTCAGCAGGATTTGTGTATTTTGCTTACTGGTAATACATTAAGAATTCAGGGAACTATGTGGTGATTTTGATCTGAAAACACTGAGTGAAAGCTACATGAGGAAAAATAAACACTATTTTTTCTCTTCTGACATGAGTCATTTCGAATCCATGATCTTCACTTTTGTATTATTGCCAGTTATCACATTTAAAAATTTTCCTATTTAATTCTGTATTGAAAGTAATAGTACTTATGAACCTCTTGAATCACAAAACAAATTGATACACTTGATTATAGCGACTATAAAAAAAGCAGAAAATGGTTTGCGATTTAAAACAAAAAACAAACAAACAACAACAGCAACAACAAAAAAATGGAGTTGTTTGTATTATAACTCAACATGGAATTTAGCTTGCACACAGACAAACAATAAGACTGCATATTTAGCTCCAAGGCTACAGTATAATGGGGAAGAGGTCAGTGCTGACATCCATTAGGCTCTCTGAGTTCAATATTTAATGATTTAATACAAGGAGTAAGCAGCAGAGAAGTGAGATCAGAGGCTAAGAGGATTTCAGCAGCATCTTGACCTGCACAGCTGTCTGTTACTGTACTTTAAAAGCCTATATAAGCTTTCGTTCTTTCAGTGAAACAAGCAGTTATTAATATAAAAAGTAGCCCAACCTTCCTTATAAATAGTCACTGTCTTACCAAGAAGACTTGTGTACACTTTTCCAGGCATGAAGTTGAGTAAATACAGTTCTCTTTGGATATGAGTAGTGGAAGGAAAAGGGTACAAAGAATTATGAACAACTGGAAACATATTTTGAGTGGGCTTGAGGATCCATTCCATCTTGATTGCTTGATGTGGAAAGCTTATCTGGAAACCTTATAAAAAAAAGTAAATACCATTGAACCAGACAGAATAAAAAAATCGTGAGGAAACCATTGACATTTGCTAATGTGCAAAATCCACTAAAGAAGGTTCATAGCACATGCTCTAGCCCAGAAAGGTTTGCTCACTTTATTGTTTGCATCAATGTCAATCACCATGTAACCTGTATTGCCTCACGCCAAGCTGCAGTTTCTCAACAATCTTCTTGTGAGGTATTTATGATCCCTTTTCCAATTCTGTGAGACTACATTGAACATGCCCTATAGACGTTTCAGGTAGTTGTTTACTGTAACATAACCTAAATTTATATAGCTTTGTTTTTCAAGTACTTAAGAACAAGCTGTTAATAATATAAAAAGGAGCTGCAAACCCACCCTGCATAAAACAGTTTGCCAAGAAAACATTGTTTTTTTTCATGATGAATGGGTTGAATAAATAGAGCTCGGGACCTAATTCAAGTGCAGCTTTATGCAAAGAAAGTTGGGTGTCAAAAGAATTTATGAACATGCTGGAATAGTTTTGAAGTTCAATTGAGCATACATCTAGAATGAAATGTTGAGAAAGGGAACTGGGCAAACCTGAAAAATAAGTAAATAACTAGAAGAGATTTGTATGAACATGTGGATGATTCAATATGCTCATGGGTGAGCCTTAAGCACATTTTAATAGTGATTGGCATATCATACACAAATACCATAAAGATTTTTCCAAGAGAAGAAACATATTGATATTGATACTGAGGTAGAAAATCTCATATTGCCTCAATTTGTGGAGAGCTGAAAGTTTCTCACAACCTTCTGTGTTCATTGGTCCTATATGATTCGTTTGCAAAAGCATACCACAAAACAATGCCTATCTATATTTTAAAAGGTATTTTGCTTGCTTCAGAGTCATGCCATATACCTACAGTTTGATATATTTTCATGGGTGTTATCAATTTGGAAACGGAGAAGAGTGGAGAAGAATATAACAAATAGTTATTTGCACTTTGTCAGGAAAACATGAGGCTTTTTTTTTTTTTTTTTTTTTTTTTTTTTAATTTTCATTGCATTCTTAGCAGTGACAACCACTTTTTTTTATTTTGTTTCATTGAAAAGCACCAAGTAGCCTTATGCTACAAATTCATCTTTTTCCTCAAATTAAGCTAATGTTAAAGAGTGTGGCTTCCCACCCATGAAGAAATGAGGAGCTTAGAAGAAGTGAACTCTGCAGGAGAGCAGGGCAGAGCAGAAGTACGCAAGGTGCATCGCAGTCTCACCAAAGCTACACTTACAATCAGGCTGGTTATTTTACCCATCACAGGGAGAGATGATGAGGACAAATCAGTGTGGCTCTAAGTATCTCTTTGTTTAGGTTGCTCTAATTGCATCCAGTCTGGCTTCCTATTTCAGACAAATTTAATTTTCAAATTAGGGTAGCATTAGTATGCTTGTCATCCAATTTGTTTCTTTTACATTCTTTTCCATGTGTGTTATGTATTCTTGGGAGAAAAGTTTATTTAGAAAAATCCAAGCAGAAACTGTTTTTACCCATTCACCTTTTTCTCTCAGACTGTAAATTTTGTGATTCTCAGCTGTCTCTTCTGTTACAATGGCAATCAAATTACATCCCCTGCTTCCCAACAACAATTATGACAAGGTTAAATAAAACCTACATAACTTTGCCCTGGAGTTATTTCTGGAGAAAGATCAAAATATGAAGGTCTTCATATCAGTGTCTGGCATCTCTGTGCTCATGAAGAGGAAAAGCCATGAGGGAATGGAGAATGGCTTTGGAGGACCTTTAAGACTAAGGCCCATGTCTGAATGTAAAGATGTGCACGTCTTGCAGGGAACTAATCCTCCCTGCGACACATGTGTCTGGTGTACAGTCTTATAAGCAAAAATGTCTTTCAGAATCCTTAAACAGGAAAATGCTACAACATTTATTGACTGCTTCAGGAAGGGGCTTAATAAGACTCATTTGTTGGAAGTAGTCCATGCATGCCATTTAATCCTAACTATAGCAAGTGCAGATCTGTTCATCTTGTCATAATCTTCAAAATATTACAGAGTTTTCTAGCTCATGATGATGTATGCTGCTATTTCGAGTGTTACTGTAGTGAGTAGGATGGAGGAATCGGTGTAATTTTCTAAATCTGTGAAAAAAAAAAATGTTTTAATTGACCCTCGGTTGTTTAAAACCAAGCAAATTGACTTTAAAAATATTTTAGTCATTTGAAGTTTAGTCATTTGAACACTAATTACTTACATACTCCCAGATCAAAACTGATTATATACTAAATGACATAATGACATACCAAATTGCATTTGTTCTGCAAGAAGTCCTGAAAAGTTTTTTTTTATTTTTTTCTTAGTAGGTAAAAATGTTTTCATAGAAAGCAAAATCAATCTTTCCTGTTTTTTTGGGAATCATTTACACCATTTTACACAAGTCATAGTGTACATATCAATATTAAACTCAGGGAAATTACATGGGCCTGGGGTAAAAAAAAAATCTTATATGCTATCTTATAGCAAAACAGTGGCAAGTAAATAATAAAGTGAAGGTTTTTTGGCTGAGATGGCTCTACTAATTAGAAAATAAAGATGCTAATTTAGACTGTCTAACTTTCAATTGCCAACAGTAATACTGAGCTAATGCACAGGCTTTTATTAACTGTTGTTATTTAATTCTGCATTTCTTTTCACTAGGATGCTGCAGGCTTATTTATTATGTTCCTCAGAGAATGAAAGAGCTTTTCCCTTGTGGAGGGAAACACATTTAATGGAGGGAGGGGATCCCACTGGAGCTGCATCCCCTCTTCCTGTCACTTGTTTTCCCCAGGGCCACCCGGCGCAGTGAGACTGGCCCCATTTTGCCACCTTCTCGCGCTCTCCCTTCCCTGTGCACACTGCAGGCAGATGCAGATCTTTCAGAGGGAGCATTCAAGACAGGGGAAATGAAATGAAATTCATCCTTCTTTGGAGACCTGTCCTGATGAAGTGCTCAGGAAGAGCTGTAAAATTGAAGACTGAAATCTTCAATAAAGATTCGCTTTAGAGGACAGAAGCAATGTGGTAGGTTAAAAGTTGGTAGCTAGGGGGGAAAGCCAAGATGTCATTTACACAGTACATATCAGCTATGGCTAAGGAATCTTGCCGACTTATAAAAATTAGAAAAAGAATGAAAACCATTACACTTCTATAGCTACCAATTCATTAACATTGAGATTTCTGAATCTCTAATGAACTAAAGAAATACCCCAATTTGAAACCACAGCTTTCACCATCATCATTGAAAGTTTGGATCTGCAGCAACATTTTTCAAACAGTTATTAATGAACTGGAGCATATCATCAGCATTAACTATGCAATGCATAAGTGTGTAGCCAAATGGACTTCAGATAAAATGAAACTTCAATCACTTTTTTGAGTAATTTCTATGTAATTGGAATGAATTGGGTCCCATATATATAAATTTCTTCCAAGCACATACACATGTAAAACCCAAATGATTTTTTCCATTCTTTCCAATGCAATTTTCAGCCTAAGGGACTTAGGAGTATTTAATTAATTGCTTCTAAAAATTAGTATCTAATAAAGACCATCAGGGAACTAGTAAGCTAAAGAAATGGTTAAAAAAGGAAATATATTTTCACTGAAAAGAAATTCCTGTGCAAAATTCTAAATTATTTTCATACAATAGTATAAAAAGCATTTTGATCAGCTTGATTGAAGTTGAATATTTTGTTGGAAAGTTTTTTTGTCTGGGGTTTTTATTTTGCCTATACCTAAAAAAATTCTCCTCAATATTTTTAGTTTACATCTCTTATAAAGTACCATGATATTTTTTTATGAGGCTTCTAACCCCTCCTTTTTCAGTGGTAAGGACTTTGTCTTCAAGCACCTCCTGACAGAGATTTTGCAATGCACCATTGAAGTCACCTGCTGAACAAGGATCATGGGATGGGATACGTATTTTAATCAGGGAGCTCAGCCTACAGGAAGGACTGAAGAAATAAAGCACCTGAACTCTAATTCCTGGTTCTTACATAACTTTTTGCAGAGATATACAAGGTGTACTGCAAAATATGAGAGCAGATTTATCAAAATTAAAATAAATGACTCGATTTAAAAAAAATTTAGTTATTAGATTTATTTCATGTGAAGTTGCCAAATGCAAAAAATATGATTTTTGTCCCATGGAAAAACATTACAATCTGCTCTCATTCAAGAACCCTTGACAGTCTCAACCAATGTTACCTTTAATAAAAAAAAATGTCCACCTGCCCCCTTTTTTATGGTATAAATTTAGAGCATGCTGAAGTTTCCTTCCTTTCCTGAAGCCCAGGGTCTGCCCTCTGCTGCTCACCCCTTAATCTTGACCAGGGTCAAGAGCTTCAATGGTCACTTCAGCCAGGACTGTCTTTGGCTACTGCCTGCCCTGGCAAAAAATCCCTGTTGCTGACCGGCTCTTGTCCAGCTCTTGTCCAGCTAAGGTTGGCTCCACCGGGGCCTGTCCACAAATTTGTAAATTTGGCATAACGCCCACTAGAAATCTCCCTGTCAGCTTGTCCCCCACTGCATTTTCATCACAACTGATGAAAGGAAGTTTGAAGACCCCCAGGAGAATTAAAGATTGCAAAAGCAGCTTAAAGACTTCCTCACATTGTTTTCCTTCTTTCCCCTAGCAGTACAAACAGTCAGTAACAGCCCCAGGGTGTCACCCATTTGCCTTCCCTCCTCTCTGGTCCGAAGCCAACTTGCTCTATACCTGCCTGCCTCCCTTCCTGCGGGGACATCCCAGGCCCCTGCTGTTCCCCCAGGCAGTAAGCCACCCTAGTCCTTGCCATATCTGCCAGCCTCTGCTTAAGGGCTTGTAATATCCCTCACAGCATGCATGGCTGTCCTGCCAAATCTCAGATAGTCCAACATTACCATATGCCCACCTGTATGTCTACTTCCTTATTAACATATTCCCTCCTGTTATATGTTTCTGCCTCAGCCTGATATAACTAGAACGCTTTCAGAAGTGGCTGTCATGAAGCACCACAACGTCTGTGTGTTTTGGGAACAGTAATGACTTTGCTTCCATGCTTTTTGTTGCAGACGGATGTTATTCCCTTAAAAAGCCCTTTAAGGCTGTAAACGCTGCCCATCCTCATAACTCATCACAGCTCACGCAGAAAAAATGTATTTTCTGGGTTTGACAGAGCACATAACTTTCCCTCCCTCTGATCTATCATAAGCCACACAGCTGTCC
Organism: Cygnus atratus; assembly: GCF_013377495.2. NCBI lineage: Eukaryota > Metazoa > Chordata > Aves > Anseriformes > Anatidae > Cygnus > Cygnus atratus. The sequence continues at coordinate 75,850,525 of NC_066396.1, forward strand.
AAGGATATACATTTAGTTCTAACTTTAATTTTCATGAGCAATGTATCTGTAAAGAGGATTTGGGATCTTAGCAGAGCTATGCTCCACGGGGTTCATCAATTCAAACATGATTATGAGGTATTTCTGATGGCAAGGAACAAAGATCAATCATTTCTTTCCAAATAGTTATCTCCCCAGTCTGAATTACTCTTAGAAGAACTATTTATAATTAAAAAACAGAAACTTTTAAAGTGCTTTTGTTGCAAGCTTTTAATGCATAGATAATAAAAGTGAAGCAAAATGTTGAATGTCAGATAAATTTTCCATATATATGGGACTGTGCTACTTTTTTTGCTGGATGGCCTGAATCACCTAGTGAATTTACACAGGACAAATCTGAATGGGAAGCTTGTGATGGAAATGAATGAACCATTTATTTTTGGAAAATAAAAGCAAGATTTAAAAACAGTGTAAAGCTGCAAGTGCTTTTTAATACCACTTCCCCTCCCAGCTGAGACTCTTTTTTTTTAAAATTAAAAGGTAAAGTGTTTTTTAGTAAAAATCGGGGCATATTGTCATACAAAATCCTTGCAACTTCACCCCACAAACAGCCTTGTTTTGTCTTCATGCTATAACCCTTGCCTAAACTTTTTCTTGGAAATAAATATAATTAACTGCTCCCTGCTCCCATGAGTATTTTGAGGAGGATATACAGATTTTACTCTATGTAGGCTCTACTTGGGTGGACAGTGGAGAGGTAACCTAAAACTGCTGTTCTGTGGCTGGAAATATATTAGTCACAGAGTCAGAAATGTATTTCTGTGAGAAAATAAGACTTTTGGAGATCATGTAGCAAAACTTCCTAGTGACAGTCAGGCCATCAGAAACAGGCTTTTGCCCACAGCGGAAATCCCTCAGCTTCTGTGAGCAACCTATAAACCTTGGCCATGCTCTAGGAAAATGTA